>NW_022630153.1:301265-306265 GCF_010909765.2 Amblyraja radiata
GAGAGGGAGAGAGGGAGAGAGAGAGAGATCCCCGTATTTGGCACATTGGGATAAAGAAACCTAAAGCCAAAGCAGATTAGAATGTTACCGTGCCCTAAAAAGAGATTATAAATTGGCAGACTATCTCTCAACTGTTAGAGACATGAAGCAGAGACAGACCCTCACCAAATACAGGTTAAGTGACCACTATTTGGCAGTTGAAAAAGGAAGACAGAAGAGATTCTGGCAACCGAGAAAACAGAATATGCGACCACTGTTTGACAGATGAGGTTGAAACAGAGGTGCAATTCCTCCTAAAATATTTTTAAAAATGGACAAAACAAGGCAAAACATACTTTGACAAACTCAGTCTGGCAGCCCCTGATTTTAAAGAACTAGATGATACATCAAAACTAAGAATAATCCTTGGCGAAGGGAATACGGCACATCTTGGTGCACAATATGCCATAACCTGTGACACGGTGAATGACCAACATGCACATATGTACGCACACACTAATTGACATTAACTGACACTAAGAAATGAATATTGAATTGCTAAACTTGCTATTGTGTTGTACTGCTTACAGCTGCAAGAAGGTGTAGCATCAATAAAGGGCTATCGGCCTATTGCGAGTTTATGTACAGGGACATATCTATCCATGCACTGTATACTTGTATTTATACTGATGCATTTTAAATATGGATGTCATGTTTTATACTTTGACAATAAAGATTTTAAATTGTAAAAAATTGAAAATTGAAGTTGAAAACTGAAATTGAGAGAGAGAGGATCTAGAGAGAGAGATAGAGGGGGGAGAGACAGAGTGGAGCGAGCCAGAGAGAAGCAATAGAGAGTGTGAGAGAGGAGAGAGACAGAGATAGAGGGGGGAGAGAGAGAGGAGAGAGAGAGAAAGAGAAGGGCAAGAGTAGGAAATAGGAAGGGAGGAGGAGGGGAGAGAGGAGAGAGAGAGAGATAGGGGGGGAGGGAGAGAGGGAGAGAGGGAGAGAGGGAATGAGAGAACAAGCAATATAGAAAGAGAGAATGGGGAGAGAGAAATAGGGGAGAGCAAAGGAGAGAGAACAGAGAGAGGGAGAAGGAGATGGAGATGGAGAGAGAGTGGGAGAGAGAGGGAGAGGGAGGGGGAGAAGGAGATGAGCAGGGCAGGATTTTTGACACAACTACACTTGTTCTGATGGTCACCATCTTTCTTTGTCCGTTCTAGATCTTTCCGAATGACGATGACAACTTTATTGTGGGCGCTCCTGACCATCGCCCAGGGTAGGTCCATCACGCACTGAGGTCCGGCTAAGGCAAGTGATAGGACATTACACCGTGGGGGAAAGCAGAGGGGGACGGACAGGGGGGGGGGGATACATAGAAACATAGACAATAGGTGCAGGACTAGAGGCCATTCGGCCCTTCGAGCCAGCACCGTCATTCAATATGATCATGGCTGATCATCCACAATCAGTACCCCGTTCCTGCCTTCTCCCCATATCCCCTGACTCCGCTATCTTTAAGAGCCCTATCCAGTTCTCTCTTGAAAGCATCCAGAGAACCGGCCTCCACCGCCCTCTGAGGCAGAGAATTCCACAGACTCACAACTCTGGGTGAAAACAATTCTTCTCATCTCAGTTCTAAGTGGCCTTCCCTTTATTTTTAGACTGTGTGTGGCCCCTGATTCCGGACTCCCCCAACATCGGGAACCTGTTTCCTGCCTCTAGCCTGTCCAGTCCTTTTATAATTTTATACTTTCTGTAAGATATCCTCTCATCCGTCTAAATACCAGTGAATACAAGCCCAGTCACTCCAATCTTTCCTCATATGACAGTCCCGCCATCCCGGGAATTTACCTTGTGAACCTACGCTGCACTCCCTCAATAGCAAGGATGTCCTTCCTCAAATTAGGGGACCAAAACTGCACACAGATGTGGTCTCACCAGGGCCCTGTACAACTGCAGAAGAACCTCTTTGCTCCTATACTCAACTCCTCTTGTTATGAAGGCCAACAGGCCAAAACTGCACACAATACTCCAGGTGTGGTCTCACCAGGGCCGTGTACAACTGCAGAAGAACCTCTTTACTCCTATACTCAAATCCTCTATTTATAAAGGCCAACAGGCCATTAGCTATCTTCACTGCCTGCTGTACCTGCATGTTTACTTGCAGTGACTGGTGTACAAGGACACCCACATCTCGTGGCAGGGACTATCCTAACGTTTAAGAGACATTTAGACAGCTACATGGATAGAACAAGTTTGGAGGGATATGGGCCAAACGAAGGCAGGTGGGATCTGGTGTAGCTGGTACATGTTGGCCGGTGTGGGCATGTTGGGTCCAAGGGCCCGTTTCCATGATGTATCAATCTACGACTCTGACTCTATGACTATGGTTATGGCTCTGTGACTGTGTCTCTGTGTATATGTGTATCTGTGTATCTGTGTATCTGTGTATCTGTGTCTCTGTGTATCTGTGTCTCTGTGTATCTGTGTATCTGTGTATCTGTGTATCTGTGTCTCTGTGTCTCTGTGTATCTGTGTATCTGTGTATCTGTGTATCTGTGTATCTGTGTATCTGTGTATCTGTGTCTCTGTGTATCTGTGTATCTGTGTATCTGTGTATCTGTATCTCTGTGTATCTGTGTATCTGTGTATCTGTGTGTCTGTGTCTCTGTGTATCTGTGTCTCTGTGTCTCTGTGTATCTGTGTATCTGTGTGTCTGTGTATCTGTGTATCTGTGTCTCTGTGTATCTGTGTATCTGTGTATCTGTGTATCTGTGTATCTGTGTATCTGTGTCTCTGTGTCTCTGTGTATCTGTGTATCTGTGTCTCTGTGTCTCTGTGTATCTGTGTATCTGTGTATCTGTATCTCTGTGTATCTGTGTATCTGTGTCTCTGTGTATCTGTGTCTCTGTGTATATGTGTCTCTGTGTATCTGTGTATCTGTTTCTCTGTGTCTCTGTGTATCTGTGTATATGTGTATCTGTGTCTCTGTGTCTCTGTGTATCTGTGTATCTGTGTATCTGTGTATCTGTGTGTCTGTGTCTCTGTGTATCTGTGTCTCTGTGTATCTGTGTATCTGTGTATCTGTGTCTCTGTGTATCTGTGTCTCTGTGTCTCTGTGTATCTGTGTATCTGTGTATCTGTGTATCTGTGTGTCTGTGTCTCTGTGTATCTGTGTCTCTGTGTATCTGTGTATCTGTGTATCTGTGTATCTGTGTATCTGTGTCTCTGTGTATCTGTGTCTCTGTGTATCTGTGTGTCTGTGTATCTGTGTGTCTGTGTATCTGTGTCTCTGTGTTTCTGTGACTGTTTCTGTGTATCTGTGTGTCTGTGTATCTGTGTGTCTGTGTATCTGTGTGTCTGTGTATCTGTGTATCTGTGTATCTGTGTCTCTGTGTCTTGGTGTCTCTGTGTATCTGTGTATCTGTGTATATGTGTATCTGTGTCTCTGTGTATCTGTGTATCTGTGTATCATGTGTATCTGTGTGTCTGTGTATCTGTGTATCTGTGTATCTGTGTCTCTGTGTCTCTGTGTCTCTGTGTCTTGGTGTCTCTGTGTCTCTGTGTTTCTGTGACTGTGTCTGTGTGTCTGTATCTCTCTGTCTCTCTGTCACTGTGACCACAAGTCACCCTGCAGCCTCATAGCATCCTCCTAGCAGCTCACACTGCCCCATAGCTATGGTATGTGTCTTCCGCAAACATAGAGATGTTACATTAAATTCCCTCATCTAAATCGTCATTTACATTTCCCTCATCTAACTCGTTATTTAATTCCCTCGTCTAACTGTGTATTTACCTGATCAATTCCTCTCATGATTTTGTACATCTCTATAATTCACTCCTCACCCTCCTGCGCTCCAAGGAATAATGTCCTGGCCTACACAATCACCCTCTATAGCTCAGACCCTCGTATCCTAGCAACAGCCTCGTTAATCTACTCTGCACCTTTCCAGTTTGACAACATATTTGCACGGTGACCAAAACTGAACACAATACTCTAAATGTACTTTAATCAACGTCTTATACAACTGTACAATGACCTCCCAACTTCTACACAATACTCTGTCTGAGGCTTTCAGTTTAGGAGCAAGAAGGTCCTACTGCAGTTGCACAGGTCCCTGGTGAGACCGCACCTGGAGTATTGTGTACAATTTTGCCCTCCTAATTTGAGGAAGGATATTCTTGCCATAGAGGGAGTGCGGCGGAGGTTCGCCAGGTTTGGCAGGATGGCGGGACTGAAATATGATGAAAGAATGGGTCGACCGGGCTTGTATTCGCTGGAATTTATAAGGATGAGAGGGTATCTTGTAGACACATGTAAAACTCTTCGAGGATTGGACTGGGTAGATGCAGGAAACATGTTACAGATATTGGAAGAGAAGGAATGGTTGACGTTTTGGGTCTACACCCTTCTTCAGACTGGTTGGGATAAGAAAAGAGAGAGATATAGGCGATGTTTTAGAGAGATCAAGAACAATGAATAAAGTGATGTCAAAAGTAATGATGATAAAGGAAACTGGCCATTGTTGGCTGCATGTTGGGTGAAGCTGGTGCGACTTGGGTGGGGGAGGGATAGAGAGAGAGGGAAAGCAAGGGTCGCTTGTAGTTAGAGAAATCAATGTTTATACCACTGGGTTCCTCAAATTTGCGTTTAACCTCACTCTGACAATGGAGGAGACCTTGGACAGAAAGGTCAGTGTGGGAATTGGAAGGAGAATTAAATTGATTAGTAACCGTGAGAGCAGGTACAGTGGCTTGCAAAAGTATTCCTACCCCTTGAACTTTTCCACATTTTGTCACGTTACAACCACAAACGTAAATGTATTTTATTGGGATTTTATGTGATAGACCAACACAAAGTGGTGCATAATTGTGAAGTGGAAGGAAAATGATACATGGTTTTCAATTTATTTTACAAATAAAAAACTGAAATGTGTGGCGTGCAAAAGTATTCCGACCCCGTGAGTCAATGCTTTGTATAGAACCATCTTTCGCTGCAATTACAGCTGCAAGTC
>NW_022630153.1:311265-524823 GCF_010909765.2 Amblyraja radiata
TGGAACGTCTTATCCTGGGAGGAGATGCGGCGTAGACGGAGGAATTGGGAGTAAGGGGTGGTGTCCTTACAGGAAGCAGAGTGGGAAGACGTGTAGTCCAGATAGCCATGGGAGTCAGTAGGTTTATAGTGGATGTCGGTCAGGAGTCTATCCCCTGCGATGGAGATAGTGAGGTCAAGGAATGGTAGGGAAGTGTCGGAAATGGTCCAGGTGTATTTGAGTGCCGGATGGAAGTTAGTGGTGAAGTGGATGAAGTCAGTCAGTTGTGTGTGGGTGCAGGAGGTGGCCCCAAAGCAGTCGTCGATGTAACGGAGGTAGAGGTCGGGGATGGGGCCCTGGTACGTATTTTACAAGAATTGTTCGACTAAACAGACAAAGAGGCAGGCGTAGCTGGGGCCCATGCGTGTGCCCATAGCTACGCCTTGTGTTTGGAGGAAATGGGAGGAGTCAAACGTAGAGTTGTTGAGGGTGAGGACCAACTCCGCTAGGCGGAGGAGAGTGTCAGTGGCCGGGTATAGGTTGCTCCTCTGGTCGAGGAAGAACCGGAGGGCTTTGGGGCCATCCTGGTGGGGTATGGAGGTGTAGAGTGACTGGACGTCCATGGTGAAGATGAGGGGGTGAGGGCCTAGAGAGTGGAATGCGCGGAGATGACGGAGAGTGTCTGAGGTGTCTAGAACATTGGTTTGAAGGGATTTGACCAAGGGGGATGGGATGGAGTCAAGGTATGTGGAGATGAGTTCGGTGGGGGCACGAACAGGCAGAGACAATGGATCTACCGGGACAGCCGGGATTGTGGATTTTGGGGGAAGGTAAAATCGGGCCGTGCAGGGCTGGGGAGCATAGAAACATAGAAATATAGAAAATAGGTGAAGGAGTAGGCCATTCGGCCCATCGAGCCTGCACCGCCATTCAATATGATCATGGCTGATCATCCAACTCAGTATCCTTTACGTGCCTTCTCTCCATACCCCCTGATCCCTTTCGCCACAAGGGCCACATCTAACTCCCTCTTAAATATAGCCAATGAACTGGCCTCAACTACCTTCTGTGGCAGGGAATTCCACAGATTCACCACTCTCTGTGTGAAAAATGTTTTCCTCATCTCGGTCCTAAAAGATTTCCCCCTTATCCTTAAACTGTGACTCCTTGTTCTGGACTTCCCCAACATCAGGAACAATCTTCCTGCATCTAGCCTGTCTAACCCCTTAAGAATTTTGTACGTTTCAATAAGATCCCCCCTCAATCTTCCAAATTCTAGCGAGTACAAATCGAGTCTATCCAGTTATTCTTCATATGAAAGTCCTGACATCCCAGGAATCAGTCTGGTGAACCTTCTCTGTACTCCCTCTATGGAAATAATGTATTTCCTTAGATTAGGAGATCAAAACTGTACGCAATACTCCAGGTGTGATCTCACCAAGACCCTGTACAACTGCAGTAGAACCTCCCTGCTCCAATACTCAAATCCTTTTGCTATGAATGCTAACATACCATTTGCTTTCTTCACTGCCTGCTGCACCTGCATGCCTACTTTTAATGACTGGTGTACCATGACACCCAGGTCTCGTTGCATCTCCCCCTTTCCTAATCGTCCACCATTCAGATAATAGTCTACTTTCCTGTTTTGGCCACCAAAGTGGACAACCTCACATTTATCCACATTATACTGCTTCTGCCATGCATTTTGCCACTCACCCAGCATATCAAAGTCACCTTGCAGCCTCCTAGCATCCTCCACACAGCTAACACTGCCCCCCAGCGTAGTGTCATCCGCAAACTTGGAGATGTTGCATTCAATTCCCTCATCCAAATCATTAATATATATTGTAAATAGCTGAGGTCCCAGCACCGAGCCTTGCGGTACCCCACTAGTCACTGCCTGCCATTGTGAAAATAATCCGTTTACTCCTACTCTTTGCTTCTTGACTGCCAGTCAGTTCTCTATCCACATCAATACTGAACCTCCAATACCGCGTGGGTGGATTATGATAAGGTTGGAGGCTCGGTCGTGCAGGGCGTGGGAGTTGGTGAAGTGGGTGATGGTGCTAGAGATGGTGGCCTGGTGCTCGTCAGTGGGGTCATGGCCCAGGGGTAAGTAGGAGGAGGTGTCCGAGAGTCGGCGCGTGGACTCAGCTTTGTAGAGATCGACGCGCCAGACTACCACGGCACCTCCCTTGTTGGCGGGTTTGATAACCCAGTCTGGGTTGTTGCGGAGTGAGTCTATGGCAGTACGTTCAGGGGGAGGGGGGAGATTGGAGTGAGACAGGGGAGTGGAGAAGTTGAGGCGGTTGATGTCGCGACGGCAGTTTTGAATAAAGAGTTTTAAAGCTGGAAGATGGCCACGAGGGGGGTTCCACGAGGAGGGGGTGCGTAGGAGACTGGAAAAGGGGCAAGGATTCCTTCCCATGGAAGAACGGTGTGAGGCGGGGGCAACGGCAGAAGAGCTCCAAGTCGTGGTGGGCACGGAACTCATTGAGATGGGGACGGAGGGGGACAAAGTTAAGACCTCTGCTGAGGACAGACCGTTTGGTGTTGGAGAGGGGGAGGTCGGGGGAGATGGTGAACACCCGGCAGGGTTGGGGGTTAGAGTCGGAGGAAGGCAGATGGGTGGACTGGGGAGGAGGCGATGTGTGGTGGGGGGTGGTGGGTGGTGGGGGTTGGTGTGTGGTCAGGGGCTGTGTGTGGGAGGGGGGGGGCGGGGGTGAGAGGGCTGTGATGTGGGTGGGGAAGAGCAGGGGATTGATGTCGGGGGGACGAAAAAGAAAGGAAGATGCGGAGACAGTGGGCTGTGGGAGAGCTGGGAATGGGAGGGGAAGGAGGGAGAAAGCAGGGACTACCTGAAATTAGAGAAGTCAATGTTCATACCGCTGGGGTGTAAACTACCGAAGCAAATATGAGGAGCCGCTCCTCCAATATGTTGTGGGCCTCACTCTGGCCATGGAGGAGACCCAGGACAGAAAGGTCGGATTCGGAATGGGAGGGGGAGTTGAAGTGCTGAGCCACCGGGGGATCAGGTTGGTTAGTGCGAACTGGGAGGAGGTGTTGTGCGAAGCGATCGCCAAGCCTGCGCTTGGTCTCACCGAGGTTGATCATCCGCTGAATAATCCAACCACATGTTCGTTTGGAAGTGGAAAGAAATAATATAAATTGCATTCATTGCTACGTGTAAATAGGGTTGAGATACTGTATTATAATGTTTGCTGCAAGTCATTGTGGTATATATCATGTCTTGGTTGATTAATATGTTTAGTTTGTGAGGGTGAGAGGGAGGAGGAGGGGGGGGGGGTGAGGGGGAAGGAGAGGGTGAGGGGGATGTGGAGGGGAAAGCGGTGGGGGAGGCGGAGGGGGGAGAGTGTGAGGGGTGGGGAGATGTGAGGGAGAGGGAGGGTGAAGGTGAAGGTGAGGGTAGGGGGAGGGGGGAGGTGAGTTAGATGGAGAGGAAGAGGGAGGGGACAGGGGGTGAGGGTAATGTAGGGGGAAGGTGAGGGGGAGGGGGAGGGGATTGAGGGGGATGGGGAGGGGGAGGGAAATAGGGTAGGGGTGAGGTGTGTGGAGGAATGAGGAAGAGTGAGGGCCAGAGGGAGGGTGAAGGTGAGGGTGAAGATGAGGGGTGGGGAGGGTGTTGGGGTGAGGTAGGCGGAGAGGAAGGCGGGGTGAGGGGAGGGGACGGGGGAAAGGGGAGGGGAGGGGGAGGAGAAGGGGGAGGAGAAGGTTAGGGAAGGCTGAAGGGGAGCATGGAGGGGGAGAGAGGACCGGGTGAGGGGGAGGGGAATGGGAGTGTGGGGTGTGAGGGCGAGATTACGGGAGGGGATGAGAGAGGGGGAGGGGATGGGAAGGAGAGGTGGAGGGGAATGGGATGGGGAGTGGGAGGGGGAGGGGAAGGTGATGGGGAGAGGAGGGGGCCTGGGGAGAGGGAGTGAGAGGGGGGTATAAGGTGGGGGGAGGGGGGATAGGGGGTGGGAAAGAGAGGAGAGGAGAAAGGGGATGGGAGGGGGAGGAAAGTGTAGGTGAATGGGAGGAGGGGGGGTAGGGGGAGATGGAAGGGGTAAGGGGAGGGGAGGGAGGGGGTAAGAGAGAGAGAGGAGAGGGGGTAGGTGAGGATAAGGGGAGGGTTGGGAAGGGTGTGGGGAGTGTGAGGTGGGCGGAAGAGGATGGGGAAGGGGGAAGAGAAGGGGGAGGTGGAGGGAGAGGGAGTGGTTGAGGGGGTGTGGGAGGGGTGAGGGAAGATGAGGGGAAGGGGTGAGAAAGGGGTAGTGGAAGGGGAAAGGGGAGGAGGAGAGTGATGGAGAGGGCGCGGGGGTGACAGGTACGGGTAGGGAGGGGGGAAGAGGGAGGGGGGATGCCGGAGAGGAGGGGAAGGGGGAGGGTAGGGTGAGGGAAGGTGATGGGGGAGAGGAGGGGGGAGGATTGGGAAGGGAAGAGAAGGGCTGAGTGGCGGGTGGGGTGGGGAATGGCAGAGGGGAGGGTCAGGGTGAGGAGAGGGGAGGGTGACGGTGAGGTGGAGGGATAAGGGGGAGTGGAGGGGGAAGGGGATAGTGTGGGGAGGGGAAGTGGGAGATAGATGTGGAAGGGATGGGGGAGGAAGAGGTGGAGGGGGAGGGGAAAGAATAGGAGGAGGGAGAGGAGGAGGGGGTGTGGATGTAGGGTGGGAGGGGCGGGGGAGTTTGAGGGTGAGGGGAGGGGGAACGGTCAGAGAGGAGGAAGGGAGGGAAGGAGGAAGGGGATGGGGAAGGAACGGGGATGATGTGGTGGAGGGGAGGAGGAAGGGGAGTAGGGAGGTGAGGGGTTGGGGGAGTTGGGGCGAGGGAGGGTGAGTGGGACGGGGAGCGGATGGGGGGAAGGGGAAGGGGTGGGGGGAGAGGAGGGGGAGGGGAAAGGGAGTGCTGGAGGGGATGCGTTGAGGGAGGGTGAGCGGATGCAGGAAGGGGTCGGGGTGGGGGAGAAGAGGAGGGGGAGGGGAAATCGGAGGGCTGGGGGGAAGGGGTGAGGGAGGATGAGTGGGTGGGGGAGCGGATGGGGGAAGGCGACAGGGGGTGAGGTGGGGAGGGGTAAGGGAGGGCTGGGGGAAAGAGTTAGAGGGGGATAGGCTGATGTTTGGGAAGGGTCGGGGAGGAGAGGGGGGAAGGTAGGGGAGGGTGAGGAAGGGGAGGGGGGAGAAAGAGGTCGGGAGGGGCAGGGATAGGGTGAACGGACGGGGGGTGAGGGGGAAGTGTGGGAAGGGGGAAAGAGAGGGGTGGAGAAGGGAGAGCGGGAACGGGAGGGGTGACGGGGAAGTTTGGGGAGGGGGAAGGGGTGGGGAGGGGGAAGGGGTGGGGAGGGGGAAGGGGTGGGGAGGGGGAAGGGGTGGGGAGGTGATGGGAGGCGGGGACAGGAAGGGGGGAAGGGAAAGGGGAGCGGGAGAGTGGGGGAGGGGAGAGGGAGAGTGCGGAGGAGTGGAAGATAGGTTGAGGGAGGCTGAGGAGTAGGGTTGGGGAAGGGGATAGAGGAAGAGAAAAGGAGATGGGAAGGGGAGGGGAGGGTCTGGGAGAGGGAGGGGGAACGGAAAGGGGAATGAAGGGGGAGGGGTGGGATAAGGGGAGCAGGAGTGTGAATGGGAGAGGGAGGGGGAAGGATGCAAAGGGGGAGGGGAGGGGAGTGTGAGGGGAGGGGAAGGGGTGTTGAGGGGGCTAAGGTGCGGGAGGGGGAGGGGCAGGGTGTGGGGAGGGGAGTGTGCGGGAGGGGGGCGTGGGAAAAGGGGAGGGATAAGGGGTGATGGAGGTTGAGCGGAGGGGAAGGGGAGGGAGAGGGAGATTAGCGGGGAGGGGGTAGAGGAACGGGAGTGTGACGTGTGGGGAGAGTGGAGAGGGGGAGGGGTGTGTGAGGGGGAGGTGGAGAGGAAAGGGGAGAGTATGGGGAGGGTTATATGGAGGGGGAAGAGGATGGGTTGTGGAGGGGGAAGGGCAGGATGAGGGAGGGTGAGGGAGGGGAGCGAGAGGGGGAGGGGAGGGGGGATAGAGGAGGCAGGTGATGAGGGGCGACAGGGAGGGCGGAGGGGAGAGGAACGGGAGCGGTGATGATGAGCTGGGAGTGGGAGACGGAGGGCGAGGGTGTTGAGGGGGCAAGAGTAGGGGAGGGAGGTGGGGAGGGAGAGCGGGGAAGGGGAGGGGGTGAGGGGTCGGGGGAGGGGGGAGAGAGGTTAAGGAGAATGGGAACGTGCGGATGCGGTGAGGGGGACGGGGAAGGTGAGGGAGGGGGGAGGGGGTGGTTGAGGGGGGAGGGGAGGGGAAACGGCGAGGGTGAGGGTGATAGTGAGGTAGAGGGGAATGGGGAAGGAGAGGAGGGGAGGCGAAGAGAAGGGGGAGGATGAGCGGGAGCGGTAGGAATTGGAGGGGGTAGAGGAGCAATTGGGGAGGGGAGGTGGAAGGGGAGTGAGGGTGATGGTGATGAGGGGGGGAGGGGCGGGGGCGGGGTGGAGGATTTGGGTGAGGGTGGTGAGGGGCTGGGGGTTGAGGGGGAGGGGTTGAGGGCACAGGGTAGGGGAGGTGGAGAAAAGAGTGAGGGGGGAGGAGGCAGTTAGGAGGGGAGGGGGTGTGAGAGGGGGAGGGGAAGATGAGGGTGAGGTAAAGGGAGGGGTGGGGTGTGAGGATCTAGGGCAGGGGAGGGGGAGAGGGGGCGGGCATGGGGTAGGAGAAGGGGATAAGGGAGGGGAGGACGAAAGGGAGCGGAGGGGAAGGTGATGGTGGGTATGGGGAAGGGGGTTGGGAGGAGAGGTGGCGGGGAAGGTGAGGGTGAGAGCGACGGGAGGGAAACGTTGAGAGGAAGGGGAGTGGAGCGGGAGGGGAGGGGGAGGTTGATGAGGGGAAGGGGGAGGGGGAGGTTGATGAGGGGAAGGGGGAGGGGGTGGTTGATGAGGGGAAGGGGAGAGGGTGGTTGATGAGGGGAAGGGGAGGGGGAGGTTGATGAGGGGAAGGGGAGAGGGTGGTTGATGAGGGGAAGGGGAGGGGGTGGTTGATGAGGGGAAGGGGAGGGGGAGGTTGATGAGGGGAAGGGGAGGGGGAGGTTGATGAGGGGAAGGGGGAGGGGGTGGTTGATGAGGGGAAGGGGAGGGGGAGGTTGATGAGGGGAAGGGGGAGGGGGAGGTTGATGAGGGGAAGGGGAGGGGGTGGTTGATGAGGGGAAGGGGGAGGGGGTGGTTGATGAGGGGAAGGGGAGGGTGACGGACGGCGAGCGTGATGAGGGGAAAAGAGGAGGGGAAGGAGAAGGGGAGGAGAGCGGGGAAGGGGAGGGGTTGAGGGGGCGGGGGAGGGAGGTTATGGCGAACGGGAGGTGCGGGTGAGAGGGGGGCGGGGATTGAGGGGGTAGGAGAGGGGGTGGGAGAGAGGGAGGTGAGGGGGAGGTGGAGGTGGAGGGGAAAGGGTAGGGTGAGGGTGAGGTGGAGGGGTATGGGGAAGGAGAGGAGGGGAGGGTAGGCGAAGTGGAGGGGCTAGTGGAGGAAGAGGGGTGGGGGAGGGGGAGGGGGTTGTGAGGTTGATGGTGATGAGGGGAGGGGGAAGGTGAGGGGGGGTTTGGTGCTGATGAAGGGGAGGGGAAGGGGAAGAGTCGGTGAGGGGGAGGGGGAGAGGGAAGAGTGAGGGGAAGCGGTTGTGGGGAGGGGAGATAAAGGGGATGGGGAGAGGGGAGGTGAGGGTGAGGGGAGGTGGTGGGATGTGAGGAGGTAAGGGCCAGGGAGGGGGAGAGGGAGGGGCGGGGTTGAGGGGAGGGGAAGGGGGAAAGGGAGTGAAGGGGAGGGTGATGGTGGAAATGGGGAGGGGGGGATGGGATGGAAGGGGAGAAGGGGATGATGAGATCGAGAGGAGGAAAAGGTTGAGGGCAAGGCGAGGGGAGGGGGTGGTGATGATGGGGAGCGGGAGGCGGAGGACGAGGGTGATGATGGGGAAAGAGGAGCGGGTGGGAGAAGGGGAGGTGAGCGGGGAAGGGGAGGGGGTGAGGGGGCGGGGGAAGGGGAGGGGATAAGGGGAACAGGATGCTGCGGGTGAGGGAGGGGGAGGGCTGGGAGGGCGAAGGAGAGGTTGAGGGGTGGGAGGGGGAAGGAGAGGGGGAGGGGTGGGAGGTGGAGTGTGAGGGGGAGGCGGAGGGGAAAGGGGAGGGTGAGGGTCAGGTGAACGAGGATGGGGAAGGAGAGGAGGGGGAGGGGGAGGTAATGGGGAGGGGGAGGCTGAAGGTGAGGAGGGTGTTGAGGAGTGGTGGGGTGGGGGATGCGAAGGGGGGAGAGTGATGGGGCCGGGAGTATGTGGAGGGGTAGTCGAGGGAGAGGAGCAGGTGGATGGGAGGAGGAAGGGGGGTGAGAGTGATGGTGATGAGGGGGAGGGGGAGTAAGGGAGTGAAGGGAGAAGGGTAGGGGAGGTGGAGGAGACGGGGGGGGGATGATGAGGGTTAGGGTTAGGGGAAGTGCAGGGTGAGGGGGGATGGGGAGGTGGAGGGGAACGTGAGGGGGAGAGGGAGGGGAGTGGGAGGGTGATGGTGAGGATGGGGAGGAAAATGGAAGGTGATGGGGAATGTGGAGTAGGAGGAGAGGGGAGAGGTATGGAATGGGGCAGGGGAAAGGGGAGGGGTGAAGAAGTGGAGGGGATGCAGGTGGAGGAAAGAGAAAGGGAGGGGGGGCGTGGAGGGTGAAGGGGAGGTGAGAGCGGGGAGAGGGAAGGCGTAGAGAGGGGTGGTGGTGAGGGGGATGGGGAGGAGCAGGTGGAGGGGGAGGGGCATGGTGATGAAGCGGGAAGGGGGAGGGGTTTGGAGGAGGGGAAGGGTGAGTGTGATGAGGGGAAATGGCAGGGGGAGGGGAGGGAGATGGGGGAGGTTGATGGGGCGGGGAAGCGGAGGTAATGGGCAGGGGACGGGGAGGGGGGTGGTGAGGAGGAGGGGATGGGGATGGGGATCGGGATGGAGAGGGGTGGAGGGGTGAGGGGGTGCTGAGGGGAAGGGGTGGGGCGTAGGTAAGGGGAGTGCAGGGGGATGGTAAGAGGGAGAGGGTTGAGGAGGTTGAAGGGGAGGTGGTGGAAGGGGAACTGTGCAGCAATTAAGTTACAGAGATAGGTTGAATAAGTTAGGTCTTTATTCTCTGGAGCGCAGAAGGTTAAGGGGGGACTTGATAGAGGTCTTTAAAATGATGAGAGGGATAGACAGAGTTGACGTGGACAAGCTTTTCCCTTTGAGAATAGGGAAGATTCAAACAAGAGGACATGACTTCAGAATTAAGGGACAGAAGTTTAGGGATAACATGAGGGGGAACTTCTTTACTCAGTGAGTGGTAGCGGTGTGGAATGAGCTTCCAGTGGAAGTGGTGGCGGTAGGTTCGTTGGTATCATTTAAAAATAAATTGGATAGGCATATGGATGAGAAGGGAATGGAGGGTTATGGTATGAGTGCAGGCAGGTGGGACTAAGGGAAAAAAGTTGTTCGGCACGGACTTGTAGGGCCGAGATGGCCTGTTTCCGTGCTGTAATTGTTATATGGTTATATGGTTATATGGTTAACTGTGGGATAGACATAGAAACATAGACAATAGGTGCAGGAGTAGATGCCATTCGGCCCTTCGAGCCTGCACCATTCGCCATTCAATATGATCATGGCTGATCATTCAACTCAGTATCCTGTACCTGCCTTCTCTCCATACCCCCTGATTCCTTTAGTCACAAGGGCCACATCTAACTCCCTCTTCAATATAGCCAATGAACTGTGGCCTCAACTACCTTCTGTGGCAGAGAATTCCACAGATTCACCACTCTCTGTGTGTGAAAAAAAATGTTTTTCTCATCTCGACTTCCCCCTTATCCTTAAACTGTGGCCCCTTGTTCTGGACTTCCCCAACATCGAGAAATGTCTGGATCGGCCGCTCCCTCCCCAGAGACCGCGGTACCCGAAGTCGACAGGCCGCGCTGGCTGGAGCTCCGACTCTGGCGATCTCGGCAACAGTTCCCAGGCACCGCGGTGTTTTAAATCCAGCGCCGCCCGCCCACGGCTGGACGCTCCGCAGACCGCAGCTCCTCGGATGTTGGAGTCGGCGGCCACAGCACTCCAGAGCTTACCGCACGGCGACCCGGTAAGGCATCACCCGCTTCATGATGGTGTCCCAGCGCTGTGCAGCTGCCGAAGCTGTAGTCCCGGACAGTCCCGACACGAAACGCCGCTCTAGTCCGATGGTAGGCCGTGGGTTTTGAATTACATTTTACTCAGATGCAAGCCAAGCAATGGCATCATTGTTAGCTGTTAATTGGACATAATCAACCTCAGCAAATTGACAATATCCTATTGAAAGACAGTGGGTGTTTAAGCTGTCAGACCATTTTATTATTTGCCAAAATATACATCTCCATAGCATAATGATAGAAAACTTTTCTACACAACACTCGTAAGTCTGGAGATTTTTTTAATGATATATTTAGCTTCAGAAGCATTTACTTTTTGCATGTACAAACCCACTTCAGAACCATGGGCGATTTAAAAAATTTACAGCCAGATTTATCACTTCTGAAACTTTTTAGATACCAAAGGGACCAAGTACAAACACAAATAATGCCTTGCTGTTGATGAAATGCAGTGAGCAAAGACGATAATTCCCAATATTTTCAATCTCGATATCTGCACGGCCAATGTACGCCAAGCACTTTAGCTGTTGTTGTTCCTTCAGCTCTCGCTTCTCTTTACCTTCATTTCGCTTCACTTTTGGAATTCTGAAGAAGGATAGATGTCTCTCACGGTTACCCCGACTTCCACAATTATTTACAGCACAGAAATTCAACATTTTGGCAGTTGTTAACAGGTAGGAAAGTTATGCGTTTCATGTATTAACAACATATACTGGAAGCTGCGATGTCCTCCAGATGTATAGAGCGACTCCGTGAGTCATGCCCTTTGACCCGGTGACCTTGCGTGCAACCCCCCTATACACACACACACACACACTCTCTCAGACACATACACACTCTCAGATACACACACACTCTCACTGACACACACTCTTACTCACACACACTCTCACTCACGCACACACTCACGCACACACTCACGCACACACTCTCACTCACGCACACACTCACGCACGCACTCTCAGACGCACACGCACGCACACACAGACTCACTTACTCACACACACACAGACTCACTTACTCACACACACACACTCACTTATTCACACACACACACACACAGACTCACTCACACACACACACAGACTCACTCACACACACACACACAGACTCAATCACACACACACACACACAGAGTCACTCACTCGCACAGACTCACTCACTCACGCAGACACTCACACAGACACACACACAATCACACACTCACAGTCACTCACACACTGAAACACACACACACAACTAATACTAAAATGCCAAGTAACTTCAGAAATTGGTAAACATAGTGTGGAAACCGAATGATTCAAACGTTTAAAGTCTCCAAATTTGCAAACACTTTACAACCAAAACATTTTCTGAAAACACACACACAGACACACATTCACACACTCACAACCAATACTAAAACATTAACAACTCTCTGATTTTTCATCGGTGGGAAAAAGCCTCCTGTCCAGCTCAGCGGAGGGGGACTCTGAGCGAGGTGGCCAAAAATCACGGCCGTAAGTGGCGGCGTTCTTTCGGAAATCACGAAATAAAAGTCAGAAATTGTTCAAGATCTTAGTTTTAGTAATATAGATGAAGTAAAAAATTCAATTCCAAAAATTGCAATGTTGAGCTTGTCAAAGTCCAAGCCTTTACTTTCCACTCTCTTCATGTTTATGTTTTTCCAGTTTCAGCATAGATGACAGACTCATCTTCCTTTGAAGAAACAAGGTTCTGAAAGAGAAAGTAATACCAATTGTATTTAAGACCGTTGTTGTTGTCGCTGTTTAGATCAGTAAACAGATTACAGCTTTAATTCATACTTGTACGATCAGTGATTTCAACAACAAGAATCAATATACATACACTGCCTGATGCTTGATTGGAGGACAGTGTATTATCACTGTTGCCTGTAATAAATGCAAACATCACAATTAAAAATGACACTGGTGGATGATGTTAACAAAGGAAACGACAAATGGAATATAAACGTCTAAAGCTTACTACATTTTGCTCTTCCTGACAGTGGATCAACAAGACATTGAATTCCAGAAAACCCATCTGTCATACCTCTGCATTTACAGTGAGCTGCAGGGATGGTCACCATGAACAAGACACCCTTATATTGCTACAGAAGGAATCGACTATGAATAAGAGAACTAGCACAGCAATTGACAGAGCAGCAGCCCTGGCAGGACATAAGCTACAAAGCTGCATCTGTGGCTGGGAAAAGATAACATCAGAGAAGGGTCTCAAGATCCACCAGGGCAGGGAAAAGTGCCTGGGAGAGCTTGGTGTGGGGCCTCGCATTAACCATGACCTAAGAGGAAGGCCAAACCAGTCGAGTGAAGCCCAGTGGCAGGTTGACCACCACAGTCCACAGGGTATCAGCACCCCAGGCGAAGCTCAACCAAGTACTGTCCCACCAACGGACATGAGTCCAGAGCTCAACCAGCCACAGTCAACGGTAGAGAGGAAGATGGAAGGAAAAAAGCAGAATGGAGCAGTCACTGGCTGTGGCTGAAGAGAAAAGATGCTGTCTGGGCTGCCACGTGACTGACCATCTAGAGGCTAACCATAAGACACACACCCAGGGCTGATCACCCTGCGGTGGGCCTGCCTCGACTGAGGGTGGGTGTCTTGTGATAAAAGGTCGAAACACCCAGTGATGTTGAGGTACACAACTGAAGATGTGTCTGGTTGGTAGCAAAATCACCTTGTGGTCACCCCCAAGAATATCGGGTGTCAGTTGTGGTGAAGAACCTTAGGGATTGTAACATCCAGTCATACTAATCAATATCAAAAATATATTGTAATTCAAGGAAGATTGTGCTGATCACTTCTAGCTCAGTCAGGAGTTGTGCAGAAGAGTTCTAGCTTTTTATGTGTGGGGGAGGGGAGGGGGAGGGGGAAACTAATTTTCAGGGTCCCTACCTGGTCGGAGATGCAGCTTTTCTCCGGGCTGCAGCTTCGACCCGTCCCCGCGGCCTACCAGCGGGCCTGGAGCGGCGTCTCCTGAGGGGACCGCCTGGAGCCTCGGCATCGGCGGTGGCGGCGGCACCGGCTCAGCAGCGGCAGTGACGGCACCGGCTTAGCAGCGGCGAGCCTGGGATCTCTTGATGAGATCGCCAGTTGAGCTCCATTCGGCGCGGCCCTGTCGGCTCCGGAAGCCACGGTCTCGAGTAAGGAGGCCCGACTATGGGTGGACATGGGGATGGGACTGGACTTTGTGCCTTTCCCCATAATGGGAACCATTGTGGGGGGATGTTTTAATGTTGAAACTATCTATTATTGTCATGTTGTAGCGTGTGTCTTGGAATAAAGCACGGAGTCGTGTTTAGAGAGAGACACTTTTTATTCTGATCCTCCCGGTTGTAGGGAAGACCAAACGAGAGAAAGATGGCACCCAAACCCCAGCCTTTAAAGCCTCCGGCTAAGGGCCGCCTCCGGACTGAACCACTCCTGTGCCGAGGGGTTCGACACTAAGGTGGCACGACCCTTGGGAGCCGCCACAGGACCCCCCCCCCCAGAACCAGAGGCACGAAACGCACCGGCGGGCGAACGACCCGGCCGGCCCGTGTGCGGAAGTTAGCCGCTCGTGGGGCTTGCGGAGGCATAGGTGGAGGGACAGGACGAGGGACCGGCGGGAGGACAGGTGGAGTGACAGGCGGAGGGAGCCGTGAAGGGGGGCGCCCTCGGGGCCGAGGTTGGGCAACCAGCACCGGCTGGTCAATGTCCAGGTGTGCCGGCTTCAACCGGTCGATCGACACTGCCTCCGGCCGGCCCCCCATGTCCAGGACAAAAGTCGACTGCCCGTGTTCCAGCACTCGGAACGGGCCCTCGTACGGCCTCTGGAGTGGAGTCCGGTGGGCATCACGGCGCAGGAAGACGTACGGGCAGTCCCTGAGGGCTGATGGCACGTGTGGGCGAAATGTCCCATGGCGGGACGTCGGGACGGGTGCGAGCCTGCCAACTTGCTCGCGAAGGCGCTGTAGGGTGGATGAGGGCGTTCCCTGCTGCCCCGGCGCCGACGGCACGAACTCCCCGGGCACCGTGAGTGGCGACCCGTAAACGAGCTCCGCCGATGATGAGCCCAAGTCCTCTTTGGGAGCAGTCCGGATGCCCAGCATGACCCACGGCAACTCGTCCATCCAGTCCGGGCCGGAGAGTCGTGCCTTCAGTGCTGCCTTCAGCTGCCGGTGGAATCTCTCCACCAGACCGTTAGCTTGCGGGTGGTAAGCCGTGGTGTGGTGTAGCCGCACCCCCAGCAAGTGAGCCATGGCTGACCACAGCTCGGAGGTGAACTGTGGCCCCCGGTCTGAGGAGATGTGCGCCGGTACCCCGAAGCGAGCAATCCAGTGCGCGGACAACGCACGAGCACACGTAGCCGTTGAAGTATCGGTCAACGGAATGGCCTCCGGCCACCGCGTGAAGCGGTCCACCATTGTAAGCAGGTGGGTGATGCCCCGGGACGGCGGGAGAGGCCCTACAATGTCTATGTGGAGATGGTCGAACCGCCGGTGAGGTAGACCAAACTCCTGGAGCGGCGCACGGACATGGCGCTGGATTTTTGCCGTCTGGCACGGAATGCAGGTGCGAGCCCAATGGCCAACCTGCTTGCGCAGACCGTGCCACATGAAACGAGCGGCCACTAGTGCCGTTGTCGCCCGGATTGATGGGTGAGCCAGTCCGTGGATCACCTCGAACACCCTCCGGCGCCAGGTGGCAGGGACGATGGGGCGCGGCTGACCGGACGACACATCGCACAGGATTGTCACTCCCCCAGGACCGAGAGGGACATCCTCAAGGCGGAGGCCGGAGATGGCAGTCCGGTAGGCGGGCACCTCATCGTCCGTGAGCTGTGCCGCCGCCAGAGCAGAATAGTCCATTCCGGGCGCCACCTCGAACACGGCGTTGATAGCGGGCCGGGACAATGCGTCGGCCACCCGGTTGTCTTTCCCCTTGATGTAGCAGATAGATGTCGTGTACTCCGATATATAGGCCAATTGCCGCTGCTGTCGTGCGGACCAGGGATCGGAAACTTTCTGCAGGGCGAAAGTGAGCGGCTTATGGTCGGTGTAGGCGGTGAACGTGCGGCCCTCCAGGAAGTAACGAAAATGGCGCACAGCCAGGTACAGAGCCAGGAGCTCACGATCGAACGCGCTGTACTTGGTCTGCGCACGGTTGAAGTGCCGACTGAAGAAGGCCAGGGGCCGCCAACCTCCGCCCGTCAGCTGCTCCAGCACAGCACCAACCGCCGACTCCGAGGCGTCCACCGTGAGAGCAGTCAGGGCATCTCCCCGCGGGTGTACCAGCAGTACGGCCCGAGCAAGGGCCTCCTTCGCGCCGTCAAAAGCTGCCTCCGCCTCGTGGGTCCACTCAACGCTCTTGTGCTGCCCACCCGCCAGAAGTTGATACAGGGGCCGCATGATGTGGGCCGCGGATGGCACGAAACGATGATAAAACGCCACCATGCCGACAAATTCCTGCAGGCCACGCACCGTGCGTGGGCGGGGAAACCGGCGGATGGCGTCGACCCTGTCAGGCAGGGGAACCGCGCCTTGCGCAGTCACGCGGTGGCCGAGGAAGTCAATTTCATTCACCCCAAAACGGCACTTGTCCAGGTTGATGGCCAAACCATGCTCGCTGAGCCGCTGACAGAGCTGCCGAAGGTGAGTACAGTGTTCCTGTTGCGAGCGGCTGGCCACCAGGATGTCGTCCAGGTACACGAACACGAAATCGAGGCCGCGACAAACCCCGTCCATGAGGCGCTGAAAGGCCTGTGCTGCGTTTTTGAGGCCGAACGGCATCCGAGTAAACTCGTAAAGCCCGAATGGCGTGATGATCGCCGTCTTCGGCACGTCATCCGGGTGAACTGGGATCTGATTATAACCCCGTACCAAATCCACTTTGGAAAAAATCGTGGCCCCAGCCAAATGGGCCGTGAAGTCCTGGATGTGGGGTACGGGGTATCGATCCGCTGTTGTTGCCGCGTTCAACCGTCGGTAATCCCCACATGGTCGCCAGCCCCCGCTTGACTTGGGGACCATGTGGAGTGGGGACGCCCAAGGGCTGCTTGAAGGGCGGACGATCCCCAAGGCCTCCATCGTGCGGAATTCCCGCCGTGCCAGACGCAGTTTATCTGGTGGCAGTCGCCGTGCTCGTGCATGGAGTGGTGGGCCGGTAGTCGGGATATAATGCAACACTCCGTGGCTGGGGGTTGCTGATTGAAACTGCGGAGTGAGAATGTCAGGGAACGCAGCCAAGATACGTGCAAATCGGGAGTCCACGGACGCCAGTGGCCGTCCCACCGGTTGATCCACACGCAACGTGATCGGCTCCATCGTAGTGGCGTTGATCAAACGCTGACGTCCGACGTCCACCATGAGGGAATGCGCCCGGAGGAAATCGGCCCCGAGCAATGGTTGGGAGACGTCGGCAATGGTGAAGCTCCATGAGAAATGGCAGGAGCCGAGCACGATGGGAACCATCCGCAGTCCATATGTGCGGATGGGGCTGCCGTTCGCCGCGGTGAGGACGGGCCCCCGCTTACCGGAACGAATGTCGGCCAGCGAAGGGGGCAGGACGCTGAGCTCCGCTCCTGTATCCACGAGGAAGCGGGTCCCGGAGCGCCGATCCCAGGCAAAAAGGCGATGAATTTGGCCGGCCGCCGCGGGGACTATTGGCAGCCGGCCCAGGCGTTTCCCGGGAATGTGCATGGCTGGCGGCATTGTTGTGCTGCAGCACCCCAGCGTTGATGGTAGTAGCACCAACGTCTCCTGTTGGAGTCACTTGGAGCTTGCCTGCTCCTGCTGGTGGTGCCTGCAGCTTGCTGGCGCTGGGCTGCAGGTGCAGTACCCCTCACTGCCGCTGGGGGCGATCGTACGGGCCGTCGGGCCGGAGCTGTCACTCCTTCCACATCTCCCCCGCCCCACCGGGGGAATTCGGGAGCTGCTGGGGTGACATCATCGGCGTACCTGCTGACGGCGAGCGCGTTGACGTCATCAGGGCGCGTCGACCTCAGCGCGACCCCGTCTCTGCTGACGCCCAGCGCGCTGACGTCATCAGGGCGCGCCATCCACAGGGCGTCGGCGCGCCTTCCGAGGGCCCGAAGGTCGGCAAACGAGACGTCGGTGAGCTGCAGACGAATGTAGGCCGGCAGCAGATGCAGGTATGTATACTCAAACATCAGGCACGGCGTGTGCCCGTCTAGTAGAGCCACCATCTCCTTTAGGAGGGAAGATGGCCGCCGGTCGCCTAGGCCACCCATATGCAGGAGCTTACCTGCCCGCTCCATCCTACTCAGTCCGTAAATCTGGAGCAGGAGCTCTTTCAGGCCGAGGTATTTATCATTGTCCGGGGGGTCTGCGAGGAAGTCCGTGACCTCTTCAGCCGCATCCTGGTCGAGGGCTCCCACCAGGTAGTAGAAACGGGTGGCATCGACCGTGATGCCCCGCAGGTTGAACTGGGCCTCCGCCTGCTGGAACCAGATGAGCGGCCGGGTGGTCCAGAACTTGGGCAGTTTAACGGAGACCGCGTCCAGAGACAGGGCCAGGCCGGCCTGTGAGGAGGTAGGGCTTTCTCTGTTCTCCATCATGACGCCAATGGAGCGTCGGGGTCACCAATGTAGCGTGTGTCTTGGAATAAAGCACGGAGTCGTGTTTAGAGAGAGACACTTTTTATTCTGATCCTCCCGGTTGTAGGGAAGACCAAACGAGAGAAAGATGGCACCCAAACCCCAGCCTTTAAAGCCTCCGGCTAAGGGCCGCCTCCGGACTGAACCACTCCTGTGCCGAGGGGTTCGACACTAAGGTGGCACGACCCTTGGGAGCCGCCACAATGATATAGTTGGGATCACGGAGACATGGCTCCAGGGTGTCCAAGGCTGGGAGCTGAACATCCAGGGATATTCAATATTCAGGAGGGATAGAGAGAAAGGAAAAGGAGGTGGGGTAGCGTTGCTGATTAGACAGGAGATTAACGCAATGGAAAGGAAGGACATTAGTTTGCAGGATGTGGAATCGGTATGGGTAGAGCTGCGAAACACTAAGGGGCAGAAAACGCTGGTGGGTGTTGTGTACAGGCCACCTAACAGTAGTAGTGAAGTTGGAGATGGTATCAAACAGGAAATTAGAAATGCGTGCGACAAAGGCAAAACCGTGATAATGGGTGACTTCAATCTACATATAGATTGGGTGAATCAAATTGGCAGGGGTGCTGAGGAAGAGGATTTTTTGGAATGTATGCGGGATAGTTATCTAAATCAACATGTAGAGGAACCAACGAGAGAGCAGGCTATTTTAGACTGGGTATTGAGTAATGAGGAAGTGTTATATGGTTATTATATTATATGGTTATATGGTTAGATAGCAGTCTTGTTGTACGTGCCCCCTTGGGCAAGAGTGACCATAATATGGTTGAGTTATTCATTAGGATGGAGAGTGACATTGTTAATTCAGCATCAATGGTTCTGAACTTAAAGAAAGGTAACTTTGAGGGTATGAGACGTGAATTGGCCAAGATTGACTGGCAATTAATTTTAAAAGGGTTGACGGTGGATATGCAATGGAAGACATTTACAGACTGCATGGATGAACTACAAAAATTGTTCATCCCAGTTTGGCAAAAGAATAAATCAGGGAAGGTAGTGCATCCGTTGATAACAAGGGAAATCAGGGATAGTATCAAAGCGAAGGATGATGCGTACAAATTAGCAAGAAAAAGCAGCATACCGGAGGACTGGGAGAAATTCAGTGACCAGCAGAGGAGGACAAAGGGCTTAATTAGGAAAGGAAAAATAGATTATGAAAGAAAACTGGCAGGGAACATAAAAACTGACTGCAAAAGTTTTTATAGATATGTGAAAAGAAAGAGATTAGTTAAAACAAATGTAGGTCCCTTGCAGTCTGAAACAGGTGAGTTGATCATGGGGAACAAGGATATGGCGGACCAATTGAATAACTACTTTGGTTCCGTCTTCACTAAGGAAGACATAAATAATCTGCCGGAAATAGCAGGGGACCGCGGGTCAAAGGAGTTGGAGGAATTGAGTGAAATCCAGGTTAGCCGGGAAGTGGTGTTGGGTAAATTAAATGGATTAAAGGCCGATAAATCCCCAGGGCCAGATAGGCTGCATCCCAGAGTACTTAAGGAAGTAGCTCCAGAAATAGTGGATGCATTAGTAATAATTTTTCAAAACTCTTTAGATTCTGGAGTAGTTCCTGAGGATTGGCGGGGAGCAAACGTAACCCCTCTTTTTAAGAAGGGAGGGAGAGAGAAAACGGGGAATTACAGACCAGTTAGTCTAACATCGGTAGTGGGGAAACTGCTAGAGTCAGTTATTAAAGATGGGATAGCAGCACATTTGGAAAGTGGTGAAATCATTGGACAAAGTCAGCATGGATTTACAAAAGGTAAATCATGTCTGACGAATCTTATAGAATTTTTCGAGGATGTAACTAGTAGCGTGGATAGGGGAGAACCAGTGGATGTGGTGTATCTGGACTTCCAGAAGGCTTTCGACAAGGTCCCACATAAGAGATTAGTTTACAAACTTAAAGCACACGGCATTGGGGGTTCAGTATTGATGTGGATAGAGAACTGGCTGGCAAACAGGAAGCAAAGAGTAGGAGTAAACGGGTCCTTTTCACAATGGCAGGCAGTGACTAGTGGGGTACCGCAATGGCTCAGTGCTGGGACCCCAGCTATTTACAATATATATTAATGATCTGGATGAGGGAATTGAAGGCAATATCTCCAAGTTTGCGGATGACACTAAGCTGGGAGGCAGTGTTAGCTGTGAGGAGGATGCTAGGAGACTGCAAGGTGACTTGGATAGGCTGGGTGAGTGGGCAAATGTTTGGCAGATGCAGGGCCGAATGGCCTACTCCTGCACCTAATTTCTATGTTTCTATGTTTCTATAGGACAGGGTTGGAGGGATATGGGCCAAAGGATTGCAGGTATGAGTAGTATACAATGACATGTCGGCCGGTGTGGGCAATGTTGTCCTAAGGGCCTGTTTTTCTTTATTCATTCATTCATTCAATCAATCAAACAATCAATCAATCAATCAATCGATCTATAGTCAACCAATCAATAAACTAATCAATCAATCAATCAATCAATCACGCATTCAATCAATCCATCTATCTATCATTCAATACATCAATCGACCGATCAACAAACCAACCAATCAATCATCCAATCAATAAATCAACAGATCGATCATTTAATCGATCGATCACGCGACCAATCAATCAGCAAGCAACCACCAAATCTATCAATCAATCAATAAGCATGCACTTAAATAAATAAATAAATAGATACGTTAATTGATAGATCAGTAGATAGACAGGTGGATCGATAAATAAATAGACAGATATATAAGCACGTAAATACATTGGAAGTAAATTAAAAAAAATAAACAGATAACTTATCATATTTATTATAAAATAGATAGATTAACGGATAAATAAATATATAAACAAATAAACAGATAAATAGGATGGATAAATAGATAGATTAATAGATAAATAAACAATTGAAAATATAAACTAATAAATAAATAAAATGATGAGGACAGGACAGGAAGGCTCTGCAGGAACGGAAGGGACGTCACGACCGCGGTGCCACAGGTGCTGTCGCCGAGGGAGGACGGACGGAGCCGCGGCTCGAGAGACTAACAGAGACTAACAGAGGCAAAGAGGTTTGCCACGCACTGTAGATATAAAACAGAGGCAAAGAGGTTGGCAAAGAGGTTTGCCACGCACTGCAAGGGAGCAGTGGACCAGACAGGAAGAGCGGACTAGAATTACCACTAGACAGCCAAACCAGTAGGTAATTTACGGCTGGGGTGAGTACTTTCACATTTATAGGAGGTAGGATTATATAAATAAGGGGTGTATCAATATAGTAGGGGATTCTTAAATAGGACCAGTTAATTACTTATATAAGATGGGCGGTCAGGAGATGTGCCAATACTGCGAGATGTGGGAATTTGTCGACACCATTGATGTAGAAGATCCCTACAGCTGCAGTAAGTGTTTGAGGCTAGAGGAACTCCAGCTCCGCATTGATGAGCTGGAGACCCAACTTCATACGCTGCGGTACATCAGGGAGGGGGAGTATTACCTGGATGTTTTGTGCCAGGGGATGGTCACACCGACCAGTTTAACTAATTCAGTAGGCAGTGAGCAAGGAAAGGAAGGTGTGGCCATAAGCGAGGCAGGTAGGGGGAACCAGGAGGAGATGCGGCAGGAGCCACAGCCCTTGTCCCTGACGAGCATGACCGAGGCTCTTACTCAATGTAAGGACGGGATCAGGGGCTGTGGGAGGGATGAGCAACCTGGCTGCAGCACCGTGGATCAGTAGGCCATTCAAGAGGGGGGAGTTAGAAGAAATGCCGTAGTGATAGGGGATAGTATTATTCGGGGGGTAGATAAGGTTCTCTGCGGCCAGCAGAACATGTCCCGAAGGCTGTGTTGCCTACCCGGTGCTAGGGTTAAGGATATCTCTGCGATGCTGGAGAGAAATTTGCAGAGGGAGAGGGAGGATCCAGTGGTCGTGGTCCATGTGGGGACCAATGACATAGGAAGGACGAGGAAGGAGGATCTGCTGAAGGAGTTTGAGCAGTTAGGGAATAAATTAAATGCAGAACCTCGAGGGTACTGATCTCCGGATTGCTACCTGAGCCACGGGCCAAATCGGCGAGGGTACGTAAAATTAAAAAGCTAAATGCGTGGCTCAAAGACTGGTGTGGGAATAATGGGTTTGGTTTCTTGGGCCACTGGCACCAGTACTGGGACAGGGGGGATCTGTTCTGTAAGGACGGACTTCACCTGAACGGTGCTGGGACTGGGGTCCTGACAAATCATATAACTAGGGCAGTAGAGAGGTCTTTAAACTAAGTAGCGGGGGGGAGGTATCAAGGGGGGTAATAACGGCAGGGGTAGAGGAAATAGAGCAGGGTATCAGTGGGGAAGCGGAAAGTCAAAATGTGACAGGAGACAGAATGTGTGAAGATAAAGCTCTAGATGTAAAAGGGGCAAAAACGGAAAGGAAGGGTAGTAAAAATCATCTGAAAGTGCTTTATCTAAATGCACGGAGTATTCGTAATAAGATAAATGAATTAACGGTGCAATTAAGTATATATAGTTATGATATCGTGGCCATTACGGAGACATGGCTGCAAGGGGATCAGGACTGGGAGTTAAATATAGAGGGGTACTCGACAATTAGGAAAGATAGACAGGAAAGAAAGGGAGGAGGGGTGGCCCTTTTAATAAGGGAGGGAATAACGGCAATAGAGAGGAAGGATATTGCGTTGAAGGATCAGGATAGTGAAACAGCTTGGGTACAGATAGAGAATAATAAGGGGAAAAAAACACTAGTGGGTGTAATTTATAGACCTCCAAATAGCTGTGACGCTGTTAGTCAGAACATAAATCTGCAAATAGTTGACGCATGTAAAAAGGGAACTGCTGTAATCATGGGGGACTTCAATTTTCATATTAATTGGGCAAACCAAACTGGGCAGGGTAGACTAGAGGAAGAGTTTATAGAATGTATTAGAGACGGGTTCCTAGAACAGTATGTCACAGAACCGACAAGGGGGGAGGCAATCTTGGATCTGGTCCTGTGTAATGAAGCAGGATTAATTAAAAATGTCATAGTTAGGGACTCGTTGGGAACAAGTGACCACAATATGGTCGAATTCCATATTCAAATAGAAGGGGAGCAGGTTGAAACTCAGGCTAGGGTGCTTAGTCTAAATAAGGGGGATTATGAAGGTATGAGGACTGAGCTGATCAAAGTTGACTGGGATAGCAGACTCAAGAATAAGACGGTACATGAGCAGTGGTGTACGTTTAAGGGTATACTGTATAACCTTCAAGAAAAATTTATTCCTATGAAGAAAAAAAGGGGTAAGGGTAAGAACAGTCAGCCATGGCTCAGTAAAACTATAAAGGATAGTATTCGGCTGAAGGCAAGGGCATATAAGGTAGCCAGAGATAGTGGGAGGGTAGAGGATTGGGAAGCATTTAAAGGTCAGCAAAAAATAACTAAGACATTAATTAAGACGGGGAAAATAGACTATGAAAGGAATTTAGCGAACAACATAAAAACTAATAGTAAGAGTTTTTATAGCTATATAAAAAGAAAAAGGGTGGCTAAGGTGAACGTTGGTCCATTGGAGGGTGAGACTGGAGAGTTGTTGGTGGGGAACATGGAAATGGCAAAGGCATTAAACGAGTATTTTGTATCAGTCTTCACCATAGAAGACACAAAAAATATTCCAACGCTGGATAAACTGGGGGCGGTAGGAATGGAGGAGCTAAATACTATTAAGATCACCAAGGAGGTGGTATTAGGGAAATTAATGAGACTGAAGGAGGATAAATCCCCTGGGCCTGATGGATTACATCCAAGGGTCTTGAGGGAGATAGCGGTGGGGATTGTGGATGCATTGGTGATAATTTTCCAAAACTCCCTGGAGGCAGGAACGGTCCCAGTGGATTGGAAAATGGCCAATGTAACACCTATATTTAAAAAAGGAAGTAAACAGAAGGCGGGTAACTATAGACCGGTTAGTCTAACATCGGTGGTGGGTAAAATGTTAGAGACAATTATTAAAGAAACACTAACGGGGCACTTGGATAAACATGACTTCATCGGACAGAACCAGCATGGTTTTGTGAAGGGGAAGTCCTGTTTAACGAATCTGCTCGAATTCTTTGAGGAAGTAACAACCCGGGTGGATAAAGGGGAACCGGTGGATGTGGTATACTTGGACTTCCAAAAGGCTTTTGACAAGGTGCCACATAAGAGACTATTGCTAAAAATAAAAAATTATGGGATTGGGGGTAATATATTAGCATGGGTAGAGGATTGGCTAACAAATAGGAAGCAGAGAGTGGGGATAAATGGTTCATACTCGGGATGGCAACCGGTAACTAGCGGGGTTCCGCAAGGGTCGGTGCTGGGACCCCAGTTGTTCACAATTTATATAAATGATTTGGAGGAGGGAACCAAGTGTAATATATCAAAATTTGCGGACGATACAAAAATGGGAGGAAAAGTAGGGGATGAGGAGGATAGGAAGAGTCTGCAAAAGGATATAGATAAGCTAGGTGAGTGGGCAACAACTTGGCAGATGAAATTTAATACTAATAAATGTGAAGTCATTCACTTTGGGAAAAAAAATGATAGGGCAAGTTATTTTCTAAATGAGGAGGAGCTGCGTTGTAATGCAACGCAAAGGGATCTAGGGGTATTAGTACATGAATCACTAAAAGTTAGTATGCAGGTGCAGCAAGCAATCAGGAAGGCCAATGGAGTTTTGGCCTTTATTGCTAGGGGGATTGAGTATAAAAACACGGAGGTCTTGCTGCAGCTGTACACAGTATTAGTGAGACCACATTTGGAATACTGTGTACAGTTCTGGGGTCCATACTTAAGAAAGGATGTACTAGCCCTGGAGGCAGTGCAGCGAAGGTTTACAAGATTAATTCCTGCAATGAGGGGATTGACATATGAGGAAAGGTTAAGTAGGCTGGAACTCTACTCTTTGGAGTTTAGAAGAATGAGAGGCGATCTCATTGAAACATATAAGATCGTGAGGGGCCTTGATCGGGTGGATGCACCGAGGATGTTCCCAATGATCGGGGAAACTAGAACTAGGGGACATAGTTGCAGAATAAGGGGGGGCTCTTTTAAAACTGAGATGAGGAAGAACTTCTTCACCCAGAGGGTGGTTAATTTATGGAATTAACTGCCCCAGGGAGCAGTGGAAGCAGAAACTTTAAATATATTTAAGACTAAAATAGATGGTTTTTTAGCTGCCAAGGGGATAAGGGGCTACGGGGAGAGGGCAGGGATATGGACCTAGGTATGGTTAGTATAGTAAGACCTGAGTGATCTCCTGGACAAGTGTCGATCGCCTGGATTGGGGTCGGAGAGGAATTTCCCGGATTTTTTTCCCGAATTGGACCTGGGTTTTTATCCGGTTTTTTGCCTCCCCCAGGAGATCACGAGGTTCTTGGGGTGGAGAGGGGTGATAGCGGTATAAAGGGGAGGGTAGTGTCTTGTGTTCTGTGTCTTGTGTCTACTGTTTGTGGGTAAGTGTGTCTGTTTAGTGTTCAGCCATGAGCGAATGGCGGTGCGGGCTCGACGGACCTGGTGGTCTACTCTCGCACCTACTTTCTATGTTTCTATGAAAAAAGTAATAAATAGGAGGAAAAATTGATCAATAAAGAGTTAGCTGTAAAAATAAATAAATAAAAAGAGCAATGGATAATCAATCAAGCAAACAATCAACGAATCAATCAATCAATCAATCAATCAACGAATCAATCAATAAATCAAGGAATCAATCAATCAATCAATCAATCAATCAATCGATCGATCAATCAATCAATCAATCAATCAACCAATCAATCAATCGATAAATCAATCAACCAATCAATCAATCAAGCATTTATCCAATTGACCAATCAATCAACCAATCAAACCAGTAACCTCGATAAATCAATCAACCAATCAAACCATTAACCTCGATCAATCAATCAACCAATCAATCAAACTATCAACCAGTCATTAAATCTTATCTATCTTATATACGTCAATAAGATCCACTCTTAATCTTCTAAACTCCAGAGTATACAACGCCAGCCGCTCCATTCTCTCTGCATGTGACAGTCCCGCCATCCCGGGAATTAACCTAGGCTGCACTCCACCTACAGAGCTGCTGTAGATTTGGAAGCAACAGCAGGAGAAGTTAAGAGAAAACACTGATTGGCTACAGCACAAGTGGGAGGAGAGAAGTGGGTCAGAGCAGGGAAAACAGTTGAAAACTGAGGAATTTGGTTTGTAAATTGGTAAATTAGGCAATTAATCAGTCAATATAAGCAAGACTGCTCTTAGGGAGCGGCAGTGAGGGAAGTGCCCTGTGAGTAAAGTGTGAGTCTTTGGCTCGAGAGTCTTCGGAGAGCAGGCTACGCAAAACACTGCAGAGGGAGAGACGAAAGAAGGAGATGTCAAGCAAGCTGATTCAGTGTGATGCTTGCCGTATGTGGGAGGTCAAGGACACTGCTGGTGCCTCTGGCTGCTACACATGTGAGAAGTTCATCCAGGTACAGCTCCTGAAGGACCGTGTTGGGGAACTGGAGAAGCAAGTGGATGACCTCAGGTTCGTCCGAGAAACGGAGTCGTTCCTCGACAAGTCCTACAGTAAGATTGTCACACCTAAGGTACTGGAAGAGAGAAGATGGGAGACAGTGAGAAAGGGAGGGAAGCATGGAATGCAAACGTCCCCGGGTGTTGTACCTCTTGTGAACAGGTTCACCCACTTAGAAGCTGTCGGGACAGAATACGTTTATACACTGAGCTGCGGACTGGCTTGCGAAGCAAAAAGGGTTGTTGAGCCAAAACCAAAGAGGCCAACGTCAGGCAACGCCATTGTAGAGGGAGACTCCATTGTGAGAGTGGTAGCTGTGTGGAATGAGCTTCCAGTGAAGGTGGTGGAGGCAGGTTCGTTTTTATCATTTAAAAATAAATTGGATAGTTATATGGATGGGAAAGGAATGGAGGGTTATGGTCTGAGCGCAGGTATATGGGACTAGGGGAGATTATGTGTTCGGCACGGACTAGAGGGGTCGAGATGGCCTGTTTCCGTGCTGTAATTGTTATATGGTTATATGGTTATATGGAGAGGTACGGACAGGGGTTTCTGCTGCAACAGACGGGATTCGAGTATGGTGTGCTGCCTTCCTGGTGCCAGGGTCCAGGATGTCACGGACAGAGTGCAGAAAATCCTCAAGGACGAAGGTGAACAGCCGGAAGTGGTAGTGCATGTCGGCAGAACCGATGTCGGAAAGAAGGGGATGAATATTCTGCAGCGTGACTTTAGAGAGCTCGGAAAAATGCTGAAAAGCAGGACCTCCAGGGTTGTTATCTCCGGTTTGCTTCCAGTTCCTCGTGCTGGCGAGAGCAGGAACAGGGTGATACGGGATCTGAATGTGTGGCTGAGAAACTGGTGCACAGGGCAGGGATTTAGATTCTTAGATCACTGGGATCTGTTTTGGAGTAAGGGGGAACTCTACAAAAGGGACGGATTGCATCTTAACAGTTGGGGACAAGCATTCTGGCGGGCAGGTTTGCCACTGCTACACGGATGGTTTTAAACTGAATAATGGGGGTGGAGTGTCAAATAGATAGTTGAGGATGGTGTTAAAGGGAAAGGGTTTCTTATATGTGTGAGCGGAGAGACAGAGGGGTGTAAAATGAGGGCAAAAATCAAAAAGGGCCACTTTTCAACATAATTGTATAAGGGGTAAGAGTGTTGTAAAAGCAAGCCTGAAGGCTTTGTGTCTCAATGCAAGGAGCATTCGTGATAAGGTGGATGTGCAGATAGCTATTGATGACTATGACATAGTTGCGATCACGGAGACATGGCTCCAAGGTGACCCAGGCTGGGAGATGAACATCCAGGGATATTCAATATTCAGGAGGTGGGGTAGCGTTGCAGGTTAGAGAGCAGATTAACGCAATAGAAAGGAAGCTTGGAGGATGTGGAATCGATATGGGTAGAGCTGCGAAACATTAAGGGGCAGAAAACTCTAGTGGGAGTTGTGTTCAGGCCACCTAACAGTAGTGGTGGAGTTGGGGATGGCATCAAACAGGAAATTAGAAATGCGTGCAACAAAGGTAAAACAGTTATAATGGGTGACTTCAATCTAAATATAAATTGGGTGAATCAAATTGGAAAGGGTGCTGAGGAAGTGGATTTCTTGGAATGTATGCGGGATAGTTTTCTAAACCAACACGTAGAGGAACCAACGAGAGAGCAGGCTATTCTAGATTGGGTATTGAGTAATGAGGAAGGGTTAGTTAGCAGTCTTGTTGTGCGTGGCCCCTTGGGCTATAGTGACCATAATATGGTTGAGTTCTTCATTAGGATGGAGAGTGGCATTGTTAATTCGGAAACAAGGGTCCTGAACTTAAAGAAAGGTAACTTTGAGGGTATGAGACGTGAATTGGCCAAGATAGACTGGCAATTGATTCTTAATAGGTTGACGGTGGATATGCAATGGAAGGCATTTAAAGACTGCATGGATAAACTACAACAATTGTTCATCCTAATTTGGCAAAAAAATAAATCAGGGAAGGTAGTGCATCCGTGGATAATAAGGGAAATCAGGGATAGTATCAAAACAAAAGATGAAGCGTACAAATTAGCCGGAAAAAGCAGCCTACCAGAGAACTGGAAGAAATTCAGCGTCCAGCAGAGGAGGACAAAGGGCTTAATTAGGAAAGGGAAAATAGATTATGAAAGAAAACTGGCAGGGAACATAAAAAATGACTGCAAAAGCTTTTATAGATATGTGAAGAGAAAAAGATTAGTTAAAACAAATGTCTGTCCCTTGCAGTCAGAAACGGGTTAATTGATCATGGGGGACAAGGACATGGCAGACCAATTGAATAAGTACTTTGGTTCTGTCTTCACTAAGGAAGACATAAATAATCTGCTGGAAATAGCAAGGGACCGGGGGTCAAATGAGATGGAGGAACTGAGTGAAAACCAGGTTACCCGGGAAGTGGTGTTAGGTAAATTGAATGGATTAAAGGCCGATAAATCCCCAGGGCCAGATAGACTGCATCCCAGAGTACTTAAGGAAGTAGCCCCAGAAATAGTGGATGCATTAGTGATAATGTTTCAAAACTCTTTAGATCTGGAGTAGTTCCTGAGGTTTGGAGGGTAGCTAATGTAACCCCACTTTTTATAAAAAGGAAGGGAGAGAGAAAACGGGGAATTACAGACCATTTAGTCTAGCGTCGGTAGTGGGGACACTGCTAGAATCAGTTATTAAAGATGGGATAGCAGCACATTTGGAAAGTGGTGAAATTATTGGTCAAATCAGCATGGATTTATGAAAGGTAAATCATGTCAGACGAGTCTTATTGAATTTTTAGAGGATGTAACTAGTAGAGTGGATAAGGGAGAACCAGTGGATGTGTTATATCTGGACTTTCAGAAGGCTTTCGACAAGGTTCCACATAGGAGATTAGTATACAAACTTAAGGCACACTGTATTGGGGGTTCAGCATTGATGTGGATAGAGAACTGGCTAGCAGACGAGAAGCAAAGAGTAGGACTAAACGGGTCCTTTTCACAATGGCAGGCAGTGACTAGTGGGGTACCGCAAGGCTCAGTGCTGGGACCCCAGCTATTTACGATATATATTAATGATTTGGACATGGGAAATGAATGCAACATCTCCAAATTTGCGGATGACACGAGGCTGGGGGTATGTGTTAGCTCTGTGGAGGATGCTAGATGGCTGCACGGTGACTTGGATAGGCTGGATGAGTGGGCAAATGCATGGCAGATGCAGTATACTGTGGATAAATGTGAGGTTATCCACTTTGGTGGCAAAAACAGGAAAGTAGACTATTATCTGAATGGTGGCCGATTAGGAAAGGGGACGATGCAAAGACACCTGGGTGTCATGGTACACCATTAATTAAAAGTAGGCATGCAGGTGCGGCAGGCAATGAAGAAGGCGAATGGTATGTTAGCAATCGTAGCAAACGGATTTGAGTATCGGAGCAGGGAGGTCTACTGCAGTTGTACATGGTTCTGGTGAGACCATATCTGGAGTATTGCGTACAGTTTTGGTCTCCTAATCTGAGGAAGGACATTCTTGCCATAGAGGGAGTACAGAGAAGGTTCACCAGACTGATTCCTGGGATGTAGGACTTTCATATGAAGAAAGACTGGATAGACTCGGTTTGTACTCGCTAGAATTTAGAAGATTGAGCGGGTATCTTATAGAAACTTACAGAATTCTTAAGGGGCTGGACAGGCTAGATGCAGGAAGATTGTTCCCGACGTTGGGGAAGTCCAGAACAAGGGGTCACAGTTTAAGGATAAGGGATAAATCTTTTAGGACCGAGATGAGGAAAACATTTTTCACACAGAGTGGTGAATCTCTGTAATTCTCTGCCACAGAAGGTAGTTGAGGCCAGTTCATTGGCTATATTTAAGAGGGAGTTAGATGTGGCCCTTGTGGCTAAAGGGATCAGGGGGTTTGGAGAGAAGGCAGGTTTAGGATACTGAGTTGGATGATCAGCCATGATCATATTAAATGGCGGTGCAGGCTCGAAGGGCCGAATGGCCTACTCCTGCACCTAGTTTCTATGTTTCTATGTTTCTATAATAGTAAGAATGCCGTTCCTCAAATTTGGGGACCAAAACGTTTCACAATACACCAGGTGGGGTCTTACAGGGGCCCTGTACAACTGCAGAAGGACTTATTTGCTCACTATACTCGACTTCTCTTCTTAAAAAGCTTTGCTTTCTTCACTGCCTGCTGTACCTGCATGCTTACTTTCATTGACTGATGAACAAGGACTCAGATCCCGTTGTACTTCCCCTTTTCCCAACTTGACGCCATTTAGATAGTAATCTGCCTTCCTGTTTTTTACACTAAATTGGATAACCTCACATGTATCCACATAAAACGTCATCTGCCACCATCTGCCCACTCCCCGAACCTGTCCAAGTCACCCTGCATTCTCATAGCATCCTCCTCTCAGTTCACACTTCCACCCAGCTTTGCGTCATCTGCAAATTTGTTAATGTTACTTTGAATCCCTTCATCCAAATCATTGATGTCTATTGTAAATAGCTGCGGTCCCAGCATCGAGCCTTGCGGTACCACACTAGTCACTGCCTACCAAGCTGAAAGAGAGCAGTTAATCCCTATACTTTGTTTCCTGTCTGCCAAGCAATTTTCTTCCATGTCGCCACTCTACCGCCAATACATTGTGCCCTAATTTTGCTCACTAATTCCATAGGTAGGACATTATCAAATGTTTTCTGAAAGTCCTGGTACACTACATCCACTGGCTCTCCCTAGTCCATTTTCCTAGGTGCATCCTCAGAAAACTGCAGAAGATGAGTCAAGCATGATTTCCCCTTCGTAAATCCATGCTGATTCATACCGATCCTGTTACTGCTATGCAAATGTACCGCTATTTCATCATTTATAATTGACTCCAGCATCTTCTCCACCACCGATGTAAGGCTAACTGGTCTATAATTCCCTGTTTTCTCTTTCCTGCCTTTATTAAAAAACGGGATAGCGTTAGCTACCATCCAATCCACAGTAACTGATCCGGAATCTATAGAACATTGGAAAATTATCACCAATGCATCCACGATGTCTAGAGCCACTTCCTTAAGTACCCTGGGATGCACACCATCAGACCCTCGGGATTTATCAGCCGTCAGTCCCATCAGTTCACCCAATACCATTTCCTGACTAATTTGGATTTCCTTCAGTTCCTCTGTCACCCCCGATCCTCTGACCACTACTATATCAGGAAAACACACACCTGAGCAGCTGGGTCCTGGACTTTCTCACCGGCCGACCACAGACTGTGCGCATGGGGAGGCAGGTCTCCTCCAGCATCACCCTGAACATCGGTGCACCACAGGGCTGTGTGTTGAGCCCCTTCCTCTTCTCCCTCTACACTCTTGACTGCAAACCCACCCACGAGGCCAACACCATATTAAAGTTTGAAGATGACACCATCGTGGTAGGCAGGATCACGAGTAACAACGAGGCCGCCTACAGGACAGAGGTAGAGAACCTGGTGAGCTGGAGCCGTGAGAACAACCTGATCCTCAACGCAGCAAAAACAAAGGAGATGTTCCTGGACTTCAGGAGGAGACCGAAGACCTTCGTCCATCACCATTAATGGCGAGACAGTGGAGGCTGTGCAGAACATCAGGTACCTCGGGGTCAACATCAGCCACGACCTGACCTGGACCGTCAACATCACGGCGACGGCCAAGAAAGGACTTCAAAGGCTTCACTTCCTGAGGTGCTTGAAGAGGGCACGTCTCCCACAACAGCTGCTGGTGAGCTTCTACAGGTCAGCCATCGAGTCAGTTCTCACATACTGCATCACAGTATGGTACTCTGGCTGCACCGCAGAGAACAGGAAAGCTCTCCAACGCGTCATTAAGACTGCTGAGAGGATCACTGGCACCCAGCTCTCCAGTCTGGAGGACATCTACCGGACCCGCTGCATCCGGAGGGTCAAGGGCATAATTAGAGACAGCACACACCCTGGACACTGTCTCTTCACCCTCCGGCCCTCAGGAAGACGATACAGGACACTGAGCGCCCGCACGACAAGACTGAAAAACAGCTTCTACCATAGAGCTGTGACACTACTGAACTCTACCCCCCTCCCACACTGATTCCCCCCCTCTCACACACCCACCCATACTCCTGTATGTTTATAGTCTAAATTTTTAATAGTTCTTTTTTTAAACGTATTTTTATACTCATATTCCTGTGCAGCTGGAGGACTGCTCCAACAAAATTTCGTTGTCTCGTACAATGACAATAAAGATTATTATTATTATTATTATTATTATATAAAATTGTTTGTGTCCTCCTTAGTGTAGACGGATACAAAGTACCTGTTCAACTCATCTGCCATTTCCTTGTGCCCCATAATAAATTCACCTTTTTCAGTCTTCAGTGGTTCAACTTTGATCTTAACTATTCTTTTTTGCTCTTCACATACCTAGAGAAGCGTTTACTATCCTTCTATATATTCTTGGCTAGCTTACCTTCGTACCTCATCTTTTCTCCCCATAAATATTTTTAGTTATCTTCTGTTGTTCTTTAAACACTACCAAATCCCCTTGCTTCCCGCTCATCTTTGCTATGTTGTACTTCTTCTCTTATATGATTCTACTGTCCCTGACATTCATTGTCAGCCATGGTCGTCCCTTTCTCCCCTTGGAATCTTTCATCCTCTTTGGAATGAACTGATCCTGCACCTTGTGTATTATTCCTAGAAACACCTACCGTCGTTGTTCCACTCTCATCCCGATTTATCCAGTCAACCTTGGCCAGCTCCTCCCTCATGGCCCCAATGTCCCATTTATTCAACTGTAACACTGACACCTCCGATTTACCCTTCTCCCTCTCCAACTGTAGATTAAGCCCGGTCATATTATGGTCACTGCCTCCTAATGGCTCCTTAATCTCAAGTTCGTTTATGAAATCCGGTCATTACATAGCTCTAAATCCATAATTGCCTTCTCCCTGGTAGGCTCCAATACAAGCTGTTCTAAGAATCCATCACGAAGGCATTCCACAAACTCCCTTACTTGGGGTCCAGTACACAATCATTCCGCAGCAGCTGGTGGAGAAGTTGGAGCTATTGGGGGTTGATGCTGACACATGTAACTGGGTCCTGAACTTTCTATCGCGACGGCAGCAGACAGTCGGGGTGGGCAGTAGGACAGCAAAAACCATAGCCGTGAGTACTGGCTCGCCCCAAGGCTGTGTCCTAAGCCCCCTGCTGTTTAGTCTGCTTACACACGACTGTACTGCTAGATTCAATAACAACTTCATCAACAAGTTCGCTGAAGACACAACAGTGGTGGGTCTCATCAGTGACAATGATGAGTCGGCGTACAGGATGGAGGTTGAGCTGCTCACAGGATGGTGCAAATCCCACAACCTCATTCTCAACGTGGGAAAAACTAAGGAGATGGTGGTTGACTTCAGGAGGCCTGGAAAACAACACCATACACCTCTGCACATCGATGAGGCTGATGTGGAAAGGGTCAGCAGCGTGAAGTTCCTAGGACTCCTCCTGTCAGATGACCTGACGTCCACCACCAACAACACAGCACTGGTCAAGAGAGCCCAGCAGCGACTACACCCTCTCCGAAGACGTCGGAAAACAGGTCTCACCACTACACACCTACGAACTTTTTATAGGGGGACCATCGAGAGCACATTAACCTACGGCATCACTTCCTGGTTCGGGAGCTGCAAGGCGTACGAACGGCACCAACTAGACAGGATTATGAAGACCGCCAGCAGGATTATTGGTGCTCCACTCATGTTCCTGCTGGACATATACAGGAAGAGATGTATCAGCAGAGCCATCTCCATCATCAAAGACCCCTACCACCCATCGCATCACATATTCTCCATCCTGCCATCTGGGAAGAGGTACAGGAGCATTAGCTGCAAAACCAGCAGGATGCTCCTCAGCTTCTTCCCGCAGGCTATAAGACTGATAAACGGACTTTGCCCCCTGCCAAAGTATCGCACACCAACCATCAGTAGAGTGTTTAATTTGTTCATGATATATGTATTTTTATTTCTATTTATTTATTACTGCACACTGAATGGACACTGGTTGAGCAACTTTTTTTGTTTCCTCTGGGTATGTGAGTACTCAGGAAAATGACAATAAAGATATACTACTAACTTGATTTTCGCAGTCTACCTGCATGCTGAAATCTCCCATAACAACCACAGCATTACTTTTACTACATGCCAATTTTAACTCCTGGTTCAACTTGCACCCTATATCCAGGCTACCGTGTGTGCGCATGTAGATAAGTCCCATTAGGGTATTTTACACTTACAATTCCTTAGTTCTATCCATACTGACTCCACATCTCATGTGTAAATGTCATCCCTTGCAATTGACTGAATTTAATTCCTCACCAACAGAGCTACTCCACCCTCTCTGCCCACCCGCCTGTCTTTGCGATAGGAGGTATACCCTTGAATATTCTATTCCCAGCCCTGGCAATCTTGCAGCCATGTCTCAGTAATTCCCACTACATCATACTTGCATCATGGATCAATCAATCACTCACAATCAATCAATCAAACAACAAATCAATCAAACAATTATCCAATCACTCAATCAACAATCAATCAATGAATCAATCAACCAATCAATCAATCATATCTCCCCTACATCTTATACTTCATACCTCCCACTCACTCAAACGCGTGAAGTGCCTCGACCCGGAACATCGTTTGTTCAGTTCTCTGCACAATGGTTGCCTGATCCGCTGGGAAAACCAGAAGATTGTTTGTTGGTCCACAACATTCTCCCCTGCAAATGTCCGAGATCGCTGTCCCAACGATGGGCTCATGTGGATTGTTTATTTCTCATCCATCTCACCGCAATCATAGAACCATACACCAGAGGAACGAGTTCCCTGAGCCAACATTCCTGTGCCGAACGTTATGCCACATCAATCTCCCCGCCTACACAAAAATAATCACACCATTCGCTGCATATCTATGGACCTATTTAAAATAATTGTAAATGCCACTATCGTGATACCCTCCACCACTACCCCCAGCTGTACATTCCAGGCACCCGCCGTTCTCTGTGCACAAAACGTGCCCAGTGAAACTGCTGTTGGCGAAGTGGCAGGAAGGAATAATGATCACAGGATGGATGATAGACGATGATTCCGACAATTGAGATGTTGAACTAATTGGCTCCATGGCCTCAACGGCGATGGCCGACTCGTGTGCGTTACCACATTGGGTCCATTCTGACATTAGCCCCATCGTATCACTATTATAATTTGCAAGGAATGTAAGCAATACGTGCGAAACGTTGCCGATTTTACCTTGCAGAAGTAACAGTGGGAAGCAATATTGCCAGATCATTGTGTTTTCTTGAATATATCGTCCTTTACTGGATCTGTAAAAAAAAGAACAATCAAATAATATTATTATGGGCGGCACGGTGGCACTGCGGATAGTTGTTGCATTACAGTGTGGAGAGACCCGGGTTCCATCCTGCCTTCGGGAACTGTCTGTCCGGAATTTGTACGTTCTCCACATAACCTGCGTGGGTTTACGGCTGGAGCTGCGCTTTCCTCCCACACTCCAAAGACGTAGTGATTTGTTTACTATTTGGCATCAATAATATTGTAAATTTCGGCTAGTGTGTGTGGGATGATGTCAGTCGGCGCGGACTCGGCAGCCCGAAGGGCATGTTTCCGCGCTATATCTATGCATTAACCTAAACTAATTCTTAATAAATATATTCTCGTTTTGCCGTTTTGCGCCTCAGAAATACGAAGGACAAATATTCATAACATAATCGATATACCAACAGATCGCAGGAGATCCCGAACAAAATCCAGGCAGTTCACTGCACCCGTAGTCGGGATCGAACCAGGTTAAAGCAGCAAATCCACCGATGCGCCACCGTGCCACCGTATAGTTATATGAAGAGGAACGTTACATGGAAGTTAAGGTTCTGAGATCGGGTAATAGAAGAGCATAGAAAATAGAAATGCACGTGAACAAGCTTGTTGACCTATAATGTTTGTGCTGAACGCGATGCTGATTTCAAACAATCTCACCCCGGCTACACGAGGCACAATTTTCCATATCTTCACCATTCCTTGATCATCGTTACATTTTGCAATTTTTTGATTCATGTGCTCTCTATCTCTCTATATCATCTGCTATATATCTCGTTTCTCATTCCCCTAACTTTCAGCCTGAAGAAGAGCCTCGACACGAAACGTCACCAAAGATGCCGCCTTACTCGCTCAGTTGCTCCAGCCTTTTGTGTCTATCTTCAAGCTCAGTTAGGTAACCTATTCAGCACGAACCAGATGGATAGAATGGTCTGTTCTAGTATTGCAAAGCTCGACGATTTTAACAATCTTTCTGGATGTGTAATTTCAGGAAAGTACTTGAATCAGACAAAAAAAACAACGAAGAAGGGTTTCGGCCCGAAACGTTGCCTTTTCCCTTCGCGCCATAGATGCTGCTGCACCCGCTGAGCTTCTCCAGCTTTTTTGTGTACCTTCGATTTTCCAGCATCTGCAGTTCCTTCTTAAACAATAAAAAACACCCAATGATCTTGGCTGAAAAATAAATGTTGTTTTATTTTATTTTAATTGCGTTATTGGCTGTCAGCACGCTGATTCCCCAACCAAATGGCTCAATCGCCCAGGGCCAGAACCGTTAGTTGCCCCTCCCTTTACCATCCACAAGACTCCTGGGACATTCAGCAGTGATGATTTTGCCTTTCAGCTCTGCTGCGGGATTTGTAGCCAAATTAATTTGGTTGGATAACGATATTGCCACATCTGCGTGAGGCCCCGTTGCAACACTTGTACCAGAAACAAAGTCGAAAGCAGACTTCACAATGAAACGTTCATGTATTGTGACATTCGGAGATTACTATAACTTCACAACAAATGGGAGCGAAAAGTTAAAATTTCCCAATGGATTTCAGAGAAGTCAGGTGGACATTTTATTTTAGCAAGGAGGCGAGAATACAGAGTATACATACAGACTTGCACCAACAGACGCACACACACACACACACACACACACACACACACACACACACACACACACACACACACACACACACACACACGCGCACGCACCACACACACACACACACACACACACACACACACACACACACACACACACACACACACACACACACACACACACACACACACACACACACACACACACGATGTCACGGCGAGCGGTCACCGAGATCGAAGGGGGACAAGAAGGGGATGGTGAGAACACATAGATCACAGCATATACATAACAGACGCCTTCAATAAACGCACTCATACACAGGTGCTCTCGTACATAAAACTCATGCACTCCTTCCATAAACACACAGCTCGAAGTCGTACGCGCATACACACAGACCCACACAGCAGCAGCGCAGGTAACTAATCAAATGTACCCCCCCCACACACACACACACACACACACACACACACGCACACACACACGCACACACACCAGCACGCGCCCACGCTCTCTCTCGCGTTCTCACATAAACCGGACTCACGAAACCAGACCACAACACCCCCATTCTTTTGTCATATGAATAGAGAGCAAATTCGATAAACTCGACAGAAGCTAAAGTCCTACTTACGTTCAACGCTGTCGGGGTTGCAGCTTGCACGGAGTCTGCAGGTAATTGCTGGAGCGTAGTTTATTAGAAACCACAGATCCGGGAAAAGAACAGGCCAACGATTCGCCTGGTGGTACTGTAAATAAAGTGGTCTTCGGTCTTCTTTTTGTATGTTTGTTCGTTTACTGCTGTAGTTTTGTTCTGTAGCCTTGCTCTGTAGATATGTTCAGTAGGATCGGCAGTGATTCTGCAGGTTTGGTCACTTCTGTTCGAAAACCGTCGCACCTGTAAATTTCAGATACAGCAGCGTTAAAACCTGACACTACGCCTCTTATCTCCACAGAACCGATGTTGGTTTTGAAATGTCGAAATGAGCCGGATCGATCGGCTTCTGTACTAGCAGGGCCAGTTGAAGGGAAACGGGCGTGGGACGACTACTAGCCACGTCAGAGAGGCGGCGATTGGACGTCCTCTTAGAAGGTGTTTCCGTGCCCATATTTGAAACAGTTGCCGGAATGATTGAAAACCCGTTAAACCTAAGACATGTTTAATCAGTTGATACATTCGAGTTAGACTACCTAAACTACAACTATTTGGAAACCACACGAGAAGTGAAAATACAATATTCTGTATGAATCGCCTTGCAAATTCAGTGAACGATCAGACTGTGTCCATGGTCATTTATAATGATGGTCATTTATAATGTTACCTGCTTGGAAAATATGAAGCGAGGAGAATCGTAAGTGAGTAATACGGGAAGCGATGAATTTAGTTTAGTTTAGTTTGATTTAGTTTAGTTTACTTTAGTTTAGTTTAGTTTAGTTTAGTTTAGTTTAGTTTAGTTTAGTTTAGTTTAGTTTAGTTTAGTTTAGTTTAGTTTAGTTTAGTTTAGTTTAGTTTAGTTTAGTTTAGTTGAGTTGAGTTTAGTTTAGTTTAGTTTAGTTTGATTTAGTTTAGTTTGGTTTAGTTTAGTTGAGTTGAATTGAGTTGATTCGGTTTAGTTGAGTTGAGTTTAGTTTCGTTTACTTCAGTTCAGTTTAGGTCAGATTAATTTAGTGATACAGCGGGGAACCAGGCCCTTTAGCCCACCGAGGTTCAATAACCATATAACCATATAACAATTACAGCACGGAAACAGGCCATCTCGGCCCTACAAGTCCGTGCCGAACAATTATTTTCCCGTAGTCCCACCTGCCTGCACTCATACCATAACCCTCCATTCCCTTCTCATCCATATGCCTATCCAATTTATTTTTAAATGATACCAACGAACCTGCCTCCACCACTTCCACTGGAAGCTCATTCCACACCGCTACCACTCTCTGAGTAAAGAAGTTCCCCTCATGTTACCCCTAAACTTCTGTCCCTTAAATCTGAAGTCATGTCCTCTTGTTTGAATCTTCCCTATTCTCAAATGGAAAAGCTTGTCCACATCAACTCTGTCTACTCCTCTCATCATTTTAAAGACCTCTATCAAGTCCCCCCTTAACCTTCTGCGCTCCAGAGAATAAAGACCTAACTTATTCAACCTTTCTCTGTCACTTAGTTGTTGAAACCCAGGCAATATTCTAGTAAATCTCATCTGTACTCTCTCTATTTTGATGACATCTTTCCTATAATTGGGCGACCAAAATTGTACACCATACTCCAGATTTGGTCTCACCAATGCGTTCTACAATTTTAACATTACATCCCAGCTTCTATACTCACTGCTCTGATTTATAAAGGCTAGCATACCAAAAGCTTTCTTTACCACCCTGTCTATATGAGATTCCACCTTCAAAGAACTATGCACGGTTATTCCCAGATCCCTCTGTTCAACTGCATTCTTCAATTCGCTACCATTTACCATGTGCGTCCTATTTTGATTTGTCCTGCCAAGGTGTAGCACCTCACATTTATCAGCATTAAACTCGATCTGCCATCTTTCAGCCCATTCTTCCAAATGGCCTAAATCACTATGTAGGCTTTGGAAATCCTCTTCATTATCCACAACACCCCCTATCTTGGTATCATCTGCATACTTACTAATCCAATTGACCACACCTTCATCCAGATCATTGATGTACATGACAAACAACAAAGGACCCAAGACAGATCCCTGAGGCACCCCACTGGTCACCTGCCTCCAACCCGACAAACAGCCATCCACCATTACCCTCTGGCGTCTCCCATTCAGCCACTATTGAATCCATCTTGCTACTCCTGCATTTATACCAAACAGTTGAACCTTCTTAACCAACCTTCCATGAGGAACCTTGTCAAAGGCCTTACTAAAGTCCATATAGACAACATCCACTGCTTTACCCTCGTCAATTTCCCTAGTAATCTCTTTTAAAAATTCAAGCAGATTAGTCAAACATGACCTTCCAGGCATAAATCCATATTGACTGTTCCTAATCAGACCCTGTTTATCCAGATGCTTATATATATTATCTCTAAGTATCTTTTCCATTAATTTGCCCACCACTGAAGTCAAACTAACAGGTCTATAATTGCTAGGTTTACTCTTGGAACCCTTTTTAAGCAATGGAACAACATGCGCAGTACGCCAATCCTCGGGGACTATTCCCGTTTCTAATGACATTTGAAATATTTCTGTCATAGCCCCGGCTATTTCTACACTAACTTCCCTCAATGTCCTAGGGAATATCCTGTCAGGACCTGAAGACTTAACCACTTTTATATTTTTCAAAAGTGTCAGTACTTCTTTTACTTTGAAACTCATGGTATCCATAGCTACTCTACTAGTTTCCCTTACATCACATCATTCAATATCCTTCTCCTTGGTGAATACCGAAGAAAATACATTGTTCAATATCTCCCCCATCTCTTTTGGCTCTGCAGATAGCTGTCCACTCTGTCTCACCAATGGACCCATTTTAGCCCTCGTTATCCATTTGCTATTAATATAGCTGTAGAAACACCTTGGATTTACTTTCACCTTACTCGCCAAAGCAACCTCATATCTTCTTTTAGCTTTTCTAATTTATTTCTTAAGATTCTTTTTGCATTCCTTATACTCCTCAAGCACCTCATTTACTTCATGCTGCCTATAATTATTGTAGACATCCCACATTTTCCGAACAAGATGTCCAATTTCCCTTGAAAATCATGGCTCTTTCCAATTTTTACTGTTTCCTTTCAACCGAACAGGGACATAAATATTCTGTACTCTTAAAACTTCCCTTTAATTGTCCTCCATTTCTCTTCTACATCCTTCGCATAAAACAAAATGTCCCAGTTCACTCCTTTTAAAACATTTCACTTCTCATCAAAGTTAGCCTTTCTCCAATCAAAAATCTCAACCCTAGGTCCAGTTCTGACCATCTCCATAATTATATTGAAACTAATGGTATTGTGATCACTGGACCCGAAGTGCTCCCCAACGCATACCTCCGCCACCAGTCCCGTCTCATTTCCTAACAGGAGGTCCAGCACTGCCCCTCCTCTAGTGGGTACCTCTAATAATTGCTGCAAAAAACTATCCTGCACAAATTTTACAAACTCCAAACCATCCAGCCCATTTACAGAATGTGTTTCCCAGTCTATATGTGGAAAGTTGAAATCTCCCACAATCACTACCTTGTGCTTACTACTAATATCTGCTATCTCCTTACATATTTGCTCTTCCAATTCTCGATCCCCATTTGGCGGTCTATAATACACCACTATAAGTGTTGCTACACCTTTGCTCTCCCTGACCAGACAGAGGTCATCGAGCTGCTGCTCCAGGATCCTAATACTGTCCCTTAGGAGCCCCATCTCGATGCACCTGGTGCAGATGTGGACGTCTGGAGGGCCATCCGACACCATGACCGCCCACATCTGGCATCCAGAACAGTACACTGCTCTGGCTGTCATTCTCCCGCCTTACCCTGGATCCGATACAAGTATAATACAATAAAACTGCTGGGAGAAATCAGCAGGTATCTGACTCACAACAGCTGCTCCCACTTGACCTTTAAACTGTACCTTTATTATATAAACAAAAAGTACAGTACCTTTACTAAAGCACTGTACCCTTAGCTCACTGTACCTTTACTAAAGCACTGTACCCTTAGCTCACTTTACCTTTACTAAAGCACTGTACCTTTAACCAGAAAGCAGAAATGCTAACCTGAGGTTGCACCTAATCAGTTGCTTCCTCTAGTCTGCTTCCACCAATCAGCGGCTTCCACATGAACCCTCACTATGGAGTGTGGAACGTTACAGATTTCGGTAAAAGCCCTGACCCTCCTCCACTCGCTCCAACGGTTCCCGGGCCTCTGTGAAAGCAAGCCCCGCGCTCGATTTAAATACTCACAGCCCTGACCCTCCTCCACTCGCTCCAACGGTTCCCGGGCCTCTGTTCAATGGTCCATCACTTGTTCTGTCACGAAAGTTATACGTTATCTCACGTTTACGCATATTTATTTCACATTACCGACAATTTCCCCCAGGAGCAAACGATTCAAACCACGGCTACCTATTTAAACCTACCGTTCGCACGTTGCTCCTCCAGCACCAACGGTTCCTGGGCACCTGGAAGTAACAAGGCCGAATACAACACGTGGGAATTGTATACATATATTATATATACATATATTAACAACGGTAGATAGAGCATAGTAATGTACAGTACAGAAAATGTATTTTCGGTCCACAATGTCCATGCGGACCGATGCCAAGTGAAACTCATCTTCGCTGCCTTCACACAATCCATACTTCTCCATTCCCTAAATATCCACCTGCATATCAAAGGTGTTTTAAATACCATTATCGTTTATGCCCCAACCACCTCACCTGACAGCGCGTTCCAAGCACCCACCATCATCTGGGTATTAAAAAAAACTTCACCCGCACAGCTCCATTGAATTCCACCCCTTTCAGCTTGATGCTGCGCACCCCAGTGTTGCCACAGACCCCCAGCCTCAATAACAACCCTCTGTCTTCTCAGTAAATCAGTACTGAATTAATGGGACCACGTTGCTGTGAAACATGTGCATTCTCTTTCTGCACTTACCAGACCACTGAAATATCTACTGTTGAGGGGCGGCCTGTAGGGGGACACAGTTCAAGTTTTGACAAACTATTTCATTGCGGACGTTGGACGTGGATCACTATATGTTGAGAAACTATATTCAGCACTCTCTTTGCTTTATCTGCCGGACTTGCACTTGGCTTGATTGTATTATCTGACTTGTTTGGATAGCGCGCAAACAATATATTTTCACTGTATCTCGGTACATTTGACAATAATAAGTGTCCGCACAGTAGCGCAGCTAGTAGCGCCGCTGCCTCACGACGCCAGTGACTCGCGTTTGAATCTTACCACGGCTACTCTGTGGAGACCTGTGCCGACGTGGGTTTCCTCCCACGTCCCAAAGACATGCGGGCATGTACGTTAATTGGCCTCGGTAAATTTGCCCCAAAATGTGGATCGCGAGATTACATAGAAATAATGTGAACGGGAGATCGATTCATGATCGACGTGGACTCGGTGGCCGAAGGGACTGTTTCCATGTTGCGGTCGAATTCTGTCCTCGAAACCAAAAGCTAAAGTGTAAGAATAAGTCTAGTTTAATGTCGTAACGGTGTATTGAATCCAAGGGTGTCGACATTGTGTCTATCCAGAATCAAGAAGAGAATGCCCCCGTGGGATTGAATAGTGGGAGAGGGACAATTGTTGCGACTTACCGCATAATTTAGATGCCGCAGGGAATGAGGTACAGCCACAGCCTGGGGGGCATTGTCAGGGCAAGGCGGGGATCGCAGCCAGGTCTACATCTGTGCGGTGTGTATAGATCCGGCACGTGGCCTGATAGGAACCTGCTGAGCGGAGCGCCTCACCTCCGATATGTGGTCCGTCTTTTAGCAGAATGAGGTGGTGACACTCCAAGTGCAGCTATCGTTGGAGGAAAACATACAACCCTTGATAATTCCATTATTTCTATTCATCACAGCTCGTCTAATGTATTCAATGACTGAGCTCCTGGAAAGGTGGGGTGATTCGCAGTTGCTCCAATTGACAAATCATTACCGCGAGAGGCTGGAAGAGGCGATTCAAGAGATGGTGCAGAATGTCGTCTGTGTTCCAGCATATAAGAGATATATCAGTGAGCAGGAATACAAGCTATGGAGATGAATGGGGAGCGACTACTTGAGCTGATTATCAAATGTTTTCATGCACGAATATTGTGGGCCGAAGTGTCCATTCTTGTGCTGTACTGCTCTCTATAATTAGAGCTCAGTACGGCGCAGTCACAAAGAGTATCCCGTACGGTGGTGTTGAGTTTCTCTAACACGTCATTATAGTCAGGATGTGGTGCACTACATTGAGACACCTCAAAGCGTTTCAATGATTCACATCGCTAGCAAATTTTCAAAACATTCGCGACACAGTAGTTATATGCGCATTTTACATTTGTGGGATATTTAGCAGGTGATCAACTTCTCTTTGCAGTCTTACATCCTTGTTTTTCCCCAGTCATCTTTAATCCTCTCCGCCAAATGGATACAATTAAAGGTCTTCTGTTATCTCCTGGTGAATCTTATTAGCTCCATCCTGGTTTACAAACTCCTATGTTTATCTTTACCCCGGCCAGCTATGCTTTACAATCCAAACACTTTCTGAAACTGCAATTGCTTTCCCCAGAATAACGTATAATAGTAAGATTAAACGAGAACTTACCAGTTTGAAGTTTGATCTGTATTTTATGAGGAGTTACGATGAGGGATTTATTTTTCCGAACAAGATGTCCAATTTCCCTTGAAAATCATGGCTCTTTCCAATTTTTACTGTTTCCTTTCAACCGAACAGGGACATAAATATTCTGTACTCTTAAAACTTCCCTTTAATTGTCCTCAATTTCTCTTATACATCATTCCCATAAAACAAAATGTCCCAGTTCACTCCTTTTAAAACATTTCGCATCTCATCAAAGTTAGCCTTTCTCCAATCAACAATCTCAACCCTAGGCCCAGTTCTGACCATCTCCATAATTATATTGAAACTAATGGTATTGTGATCACTGGACCCGAAGTGCTCCCCAACGCATACCTCCGCCACCAGTCCCGTCTCATTTCCTAACAGGAGGTCCAGCACTGCCCCTCCTCTAGTGGGTACCTCTAATAATTGCTGCAAAAAACTATCCTGCACAAATTTTACAAACTCCAAACCATCCAGCCCATTTACAGAATGTGTTTCCCAGTCTATATGTGGAAAGTTGAAATCTCCCACAATCACTACATTGTGCTTACTACTAATATCTGCTATCTCCTTACATATTTGCTCTTCCAATTCACGATCCCCATTTGGCGGTCTATAATACACCCCTATAAGTGTTGCTACACCTTTCCCATTTCTCAGTTCCACCCAAATAGCCTCCCTAGATGAGCCCTCCAATCTATCCTGCCAAAGCACTGCTGTAATATCTTCCCTGACTAGCAATGCAACACCTCCACCTCTTGACCCTCCAATTCTATCACACCTGAAGCAACGAAATCCTGGAATATTTAGTTTCCAATCACAGCCCTCCTGCAACCATGTTTCACTGATCGCCACAACATCATTTTTCCAGGTGTCTATCCAGACTATAAGCTCATCCACCTTTATTACAATGCCCCTAGCATTAAAATATGCACATTTAAGAAACCCCCCGCCTCTTATTCTCTGTTTATTTCATTTTTCTTCTTTCTCCTCTTGTGTCCGAGTGCTTCCCTTTCCTGCTTCCTGCCCCCCATTCTGTCTACTAGCTTTCTCTATTTGAGTCACTCGCCCCAACTGGGGAGACTAGTTTAAAGTCTCCCCAGTAGCCTTTGCAAATTTCCCCGCCAGGCTATTGGTCCCCCTCGGGTTCAAGTGCAACCCATCCTTTCTGTACAGGTCGCACCTTCCCCAAAAGAAGTCCCAATGATCCAGAAACTTGAATCCCTGCCCTCTGCACCAGTCTTTCATCCACGCATTTATCCTCCACCTCGCTCCATTCCTACTCTCACTGTCGCGTGGCACAGGCAGTAATCCTGAGATTGTTACTTTTTGGTCATTTTCCTTAACTCTCCTCCCAACTCCCTAAATCCTCCCTTCAGGACCTCTGCCTTTTTTTAACCTATGTCATTGGTACCTATATGTACCACGACCTCAGGCTCCTCTCCCTCTGATTTCAGGGTATCTTGGACGCGTTGAGACACGTCCGAGACCTTCGCACCAGGGAGGCAGACCACCATCCTGGTCTCCCGACTGCGTCCACAGAATCGCCTACCCGACCCCCTAACAATAGCGTCCCCAATTACTATTGTCCTCTTCTTTTTGTCCCTACCTTTTGGAGCAACAGGGTCGGTCTCTGTGCTGGAGGCCCGTCCGCTGTCGCTACCCCCGGGAAGGTTGTCACCCCCATCCGTGCTCAAACAGGAGACCTTATTTGCAAGGTGTACCGACTTTGGAGTATGCACTCGTCCCTGCCTCTGCCCCTTGCCCTTCCTTAGCGTGACCCACGTGTCTCTCTCCCGTGGTTTTGAAGTGACCACCTCCCTATAACTCCTCTCTATGACCTCATCACTCTCCCTGACCAGACAGAGGTCATCGAGCTGCTGCTCCAGGATCCTATTACGGTCCCTTAGGAGCCCCATCTCGATACACTGCTCTGGCTGTCATTCTCCCGCCTTACCCTGGATCCGATACAAGTATAATACAATAGAAACTGCTGGGAGAAATCAGCAGGTATCTGACTCACAACAGCTGCTCCCACTTGACCTTTAAACTGTACCTTTATTATAAAAACAAAAAGTACTGTACCTTTACTAAAGCACTGTACCCTTAGCTCACTGTACCTTTACTAAAGCACTGTACCCTTAGCTCACTGTACCTTTACTAAAGCACTGTACCTTTAACCAGAAAGCAGAAATGCTAACCTGAGGTTGCACCTAATCAGTTGCTTCCTCTAGTCTGCTTCCACCAATCAGCGGCTTCCACCTGAACCCTCACTATGGAGTGTGGAACGTTACAGATTTCGGTAAAAGCCCTGACCCTCCTCCACTCGCTCCAACGGTTCCCGGGCCTCTGTGAAAGCAAGCCCCGCGCTCGATTTAAATACTCACAGCCCTGACCCTCCTCCACTCGCTCCAACGGTTCCCGGGCCTCTGTTCAATGGTCCATCACTTGTTCTGTCACGAAAGTTATACGTTATCTCACGTTTACGCATATTTATTTCACATTACCGACAATTTCCCCCAGGAGCAAACGATTCAAACCACGGCTACCTATTTAAACCTACCGTTCGCACGTTGCTCCTCCAGCACCAACGGTTCCTGGGCATCTGGAAGTAACAAGGCCGAATACACCACGTGGGAATTGTATACATATATTATATATACATATATTAACAACGGTAGATAGAGCATAGTAATGTACAGTACAGAAAATGTATTTTCGGTCCACAATGTCCATGCGGACCGATGCCAAGTGAAACTCATCTTCGCTGCCTTCACACAATCCATACTTCTCCATTCCCTAAATATCCACCTGCATATCAAAGGTGTTTTAAATACCATTATCGTTTATGCCCCAACCACCTCACCTGACAGCGCGTTCCAAGCACCCACCATCATCTGGGTATTTAAAAAAACTTCACCCGCACAGCTACATTGAATTCCACCCCTTTCAGCTTGATGCTGTGTACCCCAGTGTTGCCACAGACCCCCAGCCTCAATAACAACCCTCTGTCTTCTCAGTAAATCAGTACTGAATTAATCGGACCACGTTGCTGTGAAACATGTGCATTCTCTTTCTGCACTTACCAGACCACTGAAATATCCACTGTTGAGGGGCGGCCTGTAGGGGGACACAGTTCAAGTTTTGACAAACTATTTAATTTCGGACGTTGGACGTGGATCACTTTATGTTGAGAAACTATATTCACCACTCTCTTTGCTTTATCTGCCGGAGTTGCACTTGGCTTGATTGTATTATCTGATTTGTTTGGATAGCGCGCAAACAATATATTTTCACTGTATCTCGGTACATTTGACAATAATAAGTGTCCGCACAGTAGCGCAGCTAGTAGCGCCGCTGCCTCACGACGCCAGTGACTCGCGTTTGAATCTTACCACGGCTAATCTCTGTGGAGACCTGTGCCGACGTGGGTTTCCTCCCACGTCCCAAAGACATGCGGGCATGTACGTTAATTGGCCTCGGTAAATTTGCCCCAAAATGTGGATCTCGAGATTACATAGAAATAATGTGAACGGGAGATCGATTCATGATCGACGTGGACTCGGTGGCCGAAGGGACTGTTTCCATGTTGCGTTCGAATTCTGTCCTCGAAACTAAAAGCTAAAGAGTAAGAATAAGTCTAGTTTAATGTCGTAACGGTGTATTGTATCCAAGGGTGTCGACATTGTGTCTATCCAGAATCAAGAAGAGAATGCACCCGTGGGATTGAACAGTGGGAGAGGGACAATTGTTGCGACTTACCGCATAGTTTAGATGCCGCAGGGAATGAGGTACAGCCACAGCCTGGGGGGCATTGTCAGGGCAAGGCGGGGATCGCAGCCAGGTCTACCTCTGTGCGGTGTGTATAGATCCGGCACGTGGCCTGACAGGAACCCGCTGAGCGGAGCGCCTCACCTCCGATATGTGGTCCGTCTTTTAGCAGAATGAGGTGGTGACACTCCAAGTGCAGCTATCGTTGGAGGAAAACATACAACCCTTGATAATTCCATTATTTCTATTCATCACAGCTCGTCTAATGTATTCAATGACTGAGCTCCTGGAAAGGTGGGGTGATTCGCAGCTGCTCCAATTGACAAATCATTACCGCGAGAGGCTGGAAGAGGCGATTCAAGAGATGGTGCAGAATGTCGTCTGTGTTCCAGCATATAAGAGATATATCAGTGAGCAGGAATACGAGCTATGGAGATGAATGGGGAGCGACTACTTGAGCTGATTATCAAATGTTTTCATGCACGAATATTGTGGGCCGAAGTGTCCATTCTTGTGCTGTACTGCTCTCTATAATTAGAGCTCAGTACGGCGCAGTCACAAAGAGTATCCCGTACGGTGGTGTTGAGTTTCTCTAACACGTCATTATAGTCAGGATGTGGTGCACTACACTGAGACACCTCAAAGCGTTTCAATGATTCACATCGCTAGCAAATTTTCAAAACATTCGCGACACAGTAGTTATATGCGCATTTTACATTTGTGGGATATTTAGCAGGTGATCAACTTCTCTTTACAGTCTTACATCCTTGTTTTCCCCCAGTCATCTTTAATCCTCTCCGCCAAATGGATACAATTAAAGGTCTTCTGTTATCTCCTGGTGAATCTTATTAGCTCCATCCTGGTTTACAAACTCCTATGTTTATCTTTACCCCGGCCAGCTATGCTTTACAATCCAAACACTTTCTGAAACTGCAATTGCTTTCCCCAGAATAACGTATAAATAGTAAGATTAAACGAGAATTTACCAGTTTGAAGTTTGATCTGTATTTTATGAGGAGTTACGATGAGGGATTACGTGAAGAACCCGTTCAGCACGCATGCGCGTCATACTTCAAAGCAGCGGTGTGGAATCAGATAGACACAGTTATTGAAGTAAACATAGTAAATATAAGGAGACATCAGTTTATGAATTTGACCCATATTATTGAGGGTGGGAGCGGAGGGCACGTAATCCCTCATCGTAACTCCTCATAAAATACAGATCAAACTTCAAACTGGTAAGTTCTCGTTTAATCTTACTATTTTACTTCGGAGTCACGTGAGTGATTCCGTGAAGTTTTCAAAGCTCTGTGATTTCAAACCGTGTAACAGTTATTACTACACCACTGCCAAAGTCTTTGAGGGAGGAAGTGTGTTATCGTAAGCAACCAATGAATCTGTTTGTAGAAAAACACAATGGTATTTTATTTTTTTAACAATAACAACAAAAAAATTAAATTGTTCCCCTGGGCTTAAATTAAATGTTTGCGGTCTGTAAAATATTTCCTGCTAATAAAACAGGTTTTGCCAACGGCTTATTATAAAATTTCTGAACGGTCTTACCCCCCACCATCCTGCTGTAGCCAGGGTGTGGTTTATAGGCACGTCCATTCTTTTAGCCGTCGACGTAGATGCTGCCCTGGAGGAATGAACTTTGTATATGTTAGTTTTTATCCCAGCAGCGTTTAGAACCTGCTTGAGCCATCTCGAAATGGCTCGTCACCCGACCATAAGGTTTTTTTATGACTGTCCCACAAGGCTTTTCATCTCCCTCGAATATTTTGGTTGTGTCTATGTAGGGTAAAAGGGTCATGGCACATAACCGTGTTTCTGGCGGGTAAGCCCGGAATTCCACGACTGGATTAGGTGTTCCTGGTCTGCTCTGTTTGATAATTCCCTGGATAACGACAGAGATCTGGTCTGGAGCTGTGAGCATGGTGTCCAGTCGCAATAGGTGTAGTGACTGGGCCCTCTATGCAGCTACAAGTGCCATCAACATGAGCGTTTTGAGCATAGATGGTTTCAGGTTGAGGGATCTGGCTGGTGGGCATCCCTTGAGGTATGTCAGGACCACACTGACATTCCATATATGGGTGTACCTTGGTCTAGGGGTTAGAGTTGTAAATACCCTTCATTAGTTTGACCACCAGCTGGTGGGACCCCATGGCATGTTGTCCTGGAGCTGGTTTTAAATAGACAGGCAGGACAACTCTAGCTGTGTTGATGGCTCTGTAGCTGAAGTCCTTCATTGTGGTGAAGGTTCGCCAGGAATTCCAGTACGCTGGTAACTGTAGCGGTTGAGTAGGTGGTCCCTGTATCCAAGCAGTACTTCTCCCATTTTTTGATGCTGGACAAGTGCTGTTTGTTAGTGGATGTTCAGAGGGATGCTGACATGGTGTCGACGGTTTGTTATGATAATCCCAGTCCCAGAAGTGGTTTGTGCAGCATCTGCAACCCAGGAGTTTGATTTTCTCATGGCACGGGTGGCTTGTGCCCAACACTGGGTGTTAATAACTCTGGGTCACTGGGGAATACCATCGGAGTTCCAACAACACGTCATGGAGTATTGGGAACCATGGCTGTGAAGGCCAGTCGGGTACTATCAAAATACCTGAAGTAGAGTCAATTTGTACTGTGCGTAGCCCCCGACTGATGAGGCAGAAGGGAGGAAATGATTAGAAGAAAAATTTCCCCAATCCAGCGCGAACGCATCTCCGCTGCTGCCTCAGGGTCTGGTTCCAAAGCGACATACATAGGTGCCTGGTGATTTAGTCTAGATGCAAATAAATCGATATCTGGCGTGCCATATTGCTTGATAACGTTTGTGAAAAAAATATATTTTGGGGGTTTTAACATCCATTCGATGTTGTCATTAAATTTACGTGATCTGGTGTCTGCCACTGTATTTAGCTTACCTGGTAGGTACGTCACTGATAGCCAAATATGTATTTGGACACACCATTGCCAAATTGTATTGACCAACTTGTCGCATGATACCGATTTTATGCCGCCCATATGGTTAATGTAGGCCACCACCGTAGTATTATCTATTTATAACCGTACATGCAAGTGATACATATTTATGCATATGCTTTTAAACCATAAAAAGTCACCCAAACATCTCTAGATAATTAATGCCCAGTGTAAGTGGTAACGATGATTCTGGGTTAGTCCATCTACTACTTGTGCTGGATATAGCCCACCACTGTAGTTCTGATATTACTTCAGTGGATAACTTCATGAAATGACCAAAATGACCTGTATGTCGTTTTTGGTACAAAGGTCCGAATTATGTAGCTGGAAATGCTGCAACCATTATCCCAATTACTCTGTTACTTGTCGAGTAGTTGGTAGTTTGTTGACCATTAAATTACTGTACGATTGTGCCAATTCAACTATGTGTCTCTTGGCAATGTTACAGTCACGTAGACTGAATTAATTGTGAAGCCCAAGTAGTCCATGATAGAGGATGGCTTCAACTTAGATTTATCTGGATGTAAGACAACCCCAGGGTTTCGAATAACTGTTTGATAGCTGAACAGCTAACATAGTCAAATTTATGGTCTTGCCTACCATTTAGGATATCATCAAGATATGCCATGACAATATGTTTTTGTCTTCTGAATATTGCCAGAGCTGGTTTTAGTGTCTGGGTGACACTCTTGGGCTGATGTGAGCCCATTGGGTAACGCTTTAAACTGCTATAGCTGCCCCATCCAGTTAAATTTCAGGTATCTGCGATGATCCTTGTGAGTGGTACTAAATGGTAAACATCTTTAAGATGAATGCTTGCCATGAAGTATCCTTTGGAATTTAGTTGTTTGGCAGTAACAACCGGTTCCATTTTGAAATGTATATACTTAACAAACATATTTAGTGAAGTTATGCCAATGACGATGGGACATCCGCCATCTTTTTAGGGTTTAGTCAATATATTTGATACGAATTGCAAGGGTTCAGGTTTCCCCATGACACCCTTTGTAATTAGTCTCACCAGTTCAGCTTGTCCCTCTTGTTTCTTTAACGGAGAGAGGAAAAATACCCTCTGGGGTGAATGTTGACCTGGTGGCAATTATTCTAGTATGAATTGTATTCACTAATGCCATTGAGCATATACTGATCACTCGTGATAGACTCCCATGTGTTGGTATGCTCTATATACTGGTAGGAACCAGACCCACCTACATCCATGGTTATGGGTATTCGTCTGTTTCCTGCCGGTCCAACGAGTGTTGCACGTCGTCTGACGTGGCGGTGACGTTGGGGGATGGCACATTTTCCATGGGGTCCGCTCTGGGCCTTGGTCTAAATAAGACTTTCGATGATAGATGCGGACCCCGAGCTTTCATCAGCCCGATATGATAGACGTTGACTGATGGATGCGATGGGGTGCTGCTGCGTAGGAATTACTGTTTTTGGTTACTCGTCCCGGCCTGCCCTCATGAGCCGAAAGTTTTGTAAAACTTCTTGCATGTCCTTCATATGCTTTGTGGGGTTTTTGCCACAGAGCAGTGGGTCTGGCTCAGTGGCTGGGGTCTTATGACTTGTTTACGAAGGTTGTTGTCATCTCCGTATTTGTCCATGGAACGAGGAAAAAACGATGTGATGGCTGTCGTCAGGCTTTTAACGCCTCCTGCACATGGGGTTTCCACGTAGCTGTCCACCACACACCACACCTAGCAGCTCTTTCTGTTCCTGCACCCCTTGCATACTCCCGAGATCTTCAGCCATTGCCCCTGTTCTTGACCAGCCCAGTCCTGGTCACCAAAGCTATCCTCTGGAAAGGAGGAAGCAATGGGCAGTGCACAAGGCATTGTGGAGGGAGAGCCTGACCCCCTCTGCGAGAGCGCCCCTCCTGGGGTGCACCTAGTGGAGCTCCAGCTCCAAGAGCCGCTCCATGCGGCTCAGGCGGCTGTCTCTCCCCCACCTGAGTGGAGAGACGTCCCGTCCGATAAGTCGGAGCCACCGGCCGGACGCCTCCTTGGCTTTTACATCCAGCCCGCTGCTCAGGCGCTAGCGGGGCTGGGCTCGGTCACGGTGTCGGGGTAGCAGACCGCCCGGTAAGCGGTCCTACCGCCTTGTTGCTGCCCCTGCGAGATGAAACGCTCCTACGTTGAGTCGAGCGGGGGGCAGGTCTGTGCAGGCGGCTGTCTTTCCTCCCGGGCGGGTGGAAATACGTCCCGTCCGATAAGTCGGAGTCACCGGCCGGACGCCTCCGTAGCGTTACTTCCAGCCCGCTGCTTATGCGCTAGCGGGGCTGGGCTCGGCGCGGTGTCGGCATAGCGGAGGGCCGGGTAAGCGGTCCTACCGCCTTGTTGCTGCCCCGCCTGAAGGAAGGCTCCTCCGTAGAGTCGAGCGGGAGACAGGTCTGTTCCGTTGCTGTCCCCCCTGAAGGAAGGCTCCTCCGTTGAGTCGAGCGGGGAACAGGTCTGTTTCGTTGCTGCCCCCATGATGGAAACGCTCCTCCGTGGAGTCGAGCGGGGACAGGTCTGTTCTGTTGCTTCCCCCCCCCCCCCACCCCCCAGATGGACGCTCCTCCGTGGAGTCGAGCGGGGGACAGGTTTGTTGCAGAGCCTTTCTCTCTGCCGGACAGCAGAAGGCTCCCTGTGAAGGAAACCGACGTCAGCTTACCTGACGGTCCGTTCTTTCACCTCCATAGCGGGAGAGCCCGACTCCCGCTGCCGCGGTTGCTCTGCTGGACGTAATGACGCGCATGCGTGCTGAACGGGTTCTTCACGGAATCACTCACGTGACTCCGAAGTAAAATGTATCTTCTATGTGTTGACTTTCTGCATAGGCGGAACTCGCTTTTAAAACATGCATGGGTGGGAACACACAATTTCCTGGCGGCCTGATGATAAGTGTGCAGGACAACTAACAATTGCATCTTCTCCCATCAAAGTTTCTTCATTTATGTTTTTAATAACATACCTAAATAAACTGACAAAAATAAACATAAACATAATTATTTTTAAAAAAATCATATAACATCCCTAAATGGGTACAATTTACTAAATAGCGTTGGTGAATGAGGGGCTATACCTTTACACCTGCTCTACCGCCGGATCCCTTAATGACCCTCTGATACCCGTTTAAATCTTTCCTATCCACCAATACATCCAAAGTTCACAAAGGGTCTAAAAAGGGTGGAAATCCAAAAACGTCGCCTATTCAATCTCCATATAGATGCTGCCTCACCCGCTGTGTTCCTCCAGCATTTTTAGTCTGCCTCCAAAGTTCAATTGTTAATTATACCCGCATTGGACAGTTTTAAGATATTCTCCTGTGAATTTTATTCACAGGAACGCATCAGTAATACCTGAAGATTAAAACACAATTGTTTATTGAGGAATGTATATCGATGTATTGTGTTGGTGACACATCGAAATAACAGTGTTAATACAAGCCATAACAGTGAACACACCGTTTTTGTCTCAGAGCAATGAAGTGATAAACGACTCTAATCGTTCTGCAGTACTCGTTAAACCCGAGAGCGTTTTAAAAATGTCAAATTCCAAGGCGGTTTTGCTTTTGCTGCAATCTATTTTGTGAATTGTATGAGGAATGGATGCACGTTTATCATTACCAAAGGATGACATTTAATTATTTTCAGAGTCTAAGCCAGCTGACCATGCATTCGGCCGCGACTCCACCTCGCGCGGTCAGATGGTAGCTGATTGTAAAATACATGTTTCACAAATCATGGGGGGGGGGGGGTGGGGGGTATTGTCCCCGACATCTCAAAACATGGAGGGGACTTGTACCTCTCTTTCCTTAGGATGTAAACTCTTGGGTTAAACATGTTACTAACTTACTCTTATGAATTTCAGAATGTCTGGGCCACTGGGCCATTTAACTTAAAATGCACCATTGACTCACAGCCTCATACCCTAAAGTTTAATATTGTCAAAGGGGATGCTGAGTCTCCGCGCGGTATCAATGCATGCCACGATCTAGGCCTTGTATACTTTGGCCACGCTGTTCATCAACTCTTTCTCGCTGAGGGCCCCACTCAGCAAATACTCTCTTAATACAAAAAACAATTTACCGACGAGCTTGGCAAGTTGCCCCTCAAGTACCGCGTTGCCGTTGATCCCGACGTCACTCCTGTGGTTCGAGCACCACATCGTGTTCCGCATGCCATGAATGAAATAATTCACAATGAACTCAAGCGGGTGTTCTCCATGGATGACATTGCTGAAGTTACTGATCCATCTGACTTGGTTTCCACCATGGTGGTCACAACGAAAAAAACAAGGAAATCCGTATCTGCATAAATCCCGGAGATCTGATGCTGCTATCAAACGCCCGCACTACCATATGCGAACAGTAGAGGCAGTTGCTGCTCAAATAGGCAATGCATCAGTGTTCTCCGTTCTGGATGGCAAAAGCTCATTTTGGCAGATTCCGCTGGACCCAGATTGGTCCAATCTTATTACTACCGGCACACCCTTCGGCCGCTACTAATTTCTGAGAATGCCCTTTGGCATCAACTCGGCCAGCCAAGATTTCCAGCGCACGATGGGGCAACTGTTCGCTGAGTATCCATGCTCCATCATTGTTGATGACATTCTCGTCTACGGGCGCGACTTGGCTGAACATGATGCTGATCTGAAGAAAGTACTGGACCGTGCCAAATACATTCAGCACAAACTCAATCCCTTGAAGCGCAAGTTTCGAGTCCCGGAAGTTACCTACGTCAGAGATGTCTTCACAAGTGATGGTCTCAGATCAGGCCCATCAAAAACCCGAGAGCGTTTTAAAAATGTCAAATTCCAAGGCGGTTTTGCTTTTGCTGCAATCTATTTTGTGAATTGTATGAGGAATGGATGCACGTTTATCATTACCAAAGGATGACATTTAATTATTTTCAGAGTCTAAGCCAGCTGACCATGCATTCGGCCGCGACTCCACCTCGCGCGGTCAGATGGTAGCTGATTGTAAAATACATGTTTCACAAATCATGGGCGGGGGGGGGGGGGGTGGGGGGGGATTGTCCCCGACATCTCAAAACATGGAGGGGACTTGTACCTCTCTTTCCTTAGGATGTAAACTCTTGGGTTAAACATGTTACTAACTTACTCTTATGAATTTCAGAATGTCTGGGCCACTGGGCCATTTAAATTAAAATGCACCATTGACTCACAGCCTCATACCCTAAAGTTTAATATTGTCAAAGGGGATGCTGAGTCTCCGCGCGGTATCAATGCATGCCACGATCTAGGCCTTGTATACTTTGGCCACGCTGTTCATCAACTCTTTCTCGCTGAGGGCCCCACTCAGCAAATACTCTCTCAATACAAAAAACAATTTACCGACGAGCTTGGCAAGTTGCCCCTCAAGTACCGCGTTGCCGTTGATCCCGACGTCACTCCTGTGGTTCGAGCACCACATCGTGTTCCGCATGCCATGAATGAAATAATTCACAATGAACTCAAGCGGGTGTTCTCCATGGATGACATTGCTGAAGTTACTTATCCATCTGACTTGGTTTCCACCATGGTGGTCACAACGAAAAAAACAAGGTAATCCGTATCTGCATAAATCCCGGAGATCTGATGCTGCTATCAAACGCCCGCACTGCCATATGCGAACAGTAGAGGCAGTTGCTGCTCAAATAGGCAATGCATCAGTGTTCTCCGTTCTGGATGGCAAAAGCTCATTTTGGCAGATTCCGCTGGACCCAGATTGGTCCAATCTTATTACTTCCGGCACACCCTTCGGCCGCTACTAATTTCTGAGAATGCCCTTTGGCATCAACTCGGCCAGCCAAGATTTCCAGCGCACGATGGGGCAACTGTTCGCTGAGTATCCATGCTCCATCATTGTTGATGACATTCTCGTCTACGGGCGCGACTTGGCTGAACATGATGCTGATCTGAAGAAAGTACTGGACCGTGCCAAATACATTCAGCACAAACTCAATCCCTTGAAGCGCAAGTTTCGAGTCCCGGAACTTACCTACGTCAGAGATGTCTTCACAAGTGATGGTCTCAGATCAGGCCCATCAAAAACTACAGCTATCAACGATATACCGATTCCTACTGACGTTGTGAGTCTACAAAGGTTACTTGGATTGGTCAATTACATGGGGAAATGTATTCCGAACCTCAGCGACATGTCTGCCACCATGCGGGAACTAACACACAAAAACACGGAGGTTTTTGGCAATCTCCCTACCTGCTTCCACTACCTGCAACCTCCGGCAACCACCTGCAACCTCCGGGAACCGCACGGAAACCTTGGGTGGGGCGCAAAGTTTCCAGAAGTTTCCGTTCAGGTTTCCTAAGTGGGGCAGGGGCATAAGACGCTGCATGGTCCTGGTATCTGCAGCACCAAAGAGCTTTTGAAACCTTCAAGTTGCAGCTGGCTAGGACACATACGCTTGCCTACTTTGCTTTGCAGTTACCAGTAACGCTCACAGATGATGCGTCGCAGTATGTACTTGGCACTGCTTGCCTGCAGCCCACTACCGGTGGTGACTACAAGCCTGTTTCTTATGCCTCTCGCACGCTAACTGATACTGAACAACGTTACGCCGAGATTGAAAAAGAATTGCTCGCAGTGGTTTTCGCCAGCACAAAATTCATGGCCTTTATTTTAGGAAAATCTGTGACGAAAAAAACAGACCACCAGCCGCTGCTCACTATCTTGAATAAACCCATTCACGCTACCCGACCTGCCTATAACGGATGATGATGCAGCTGCAGCGGTTTGATTTCAACATTGTCTATAAAAAAGGCAAGGACATGCACATAGCTGACACGCTATCACGGGACCCACGCAAACCCAGCGAACAACAACTCTCTGAACAGGACCGATTCTCAGTAATGAAGGTATCGTATGTTCTTACTGATTGTTTAAGCAGCCTGGCAAAGCACACGCCTGCTGCCGAGACTTTACACTTTTTGTCCGCAGTCATCCGGCGTGGCTGGCCGGATAACACAACACCCCGCTCACAATCCGCCCATACTTCCTGATTCGCGACGAACTGGTGTTTCAGGGCGGGATTATAGTCAAGAACCACAAGGCAGTTGTCCCAGCTGTCCTTCAGGGACAAGTACTTCGATGCCGTCCATAGGGGCCACCCCTGCGTGGAGGCAACTTTACAACGGGCACAGAGCCTATTTTACTGGCCTGGTATGATGAAGTACATACGTGACTAAACTGAAGTTTGCGCCGTCTGCTAAAGCCTGACACCACACCAGCAGAAGCAGCCCTTATAGTCGCACACGGTTCATCCTCTACCGTGGTCCACGTTAGCCACTGATATATTCCAATGGCATTGGAAACACTACCGTGTTCTTGTTGAATCTTATTCGGGCTGGTTTGACCTCGAGATCCTCCAAACCATTACATCTAAAGCGGTTATCGAGTAGTTGCAACGTCATTTCTCTGTGCACGGCTGCCCTGCACGTCTTCTGTCCGACAATGGCAGTCAGTTCCGCAGCCAACTTTTCAAAAACTTTGCAAAACGATGGAAGTTTCGACATATTACCAGCAGCCCCGAGTTTCTGCAGTCCAACGGACTCGCCGAACGGGCCGTCTAAAACGCAAAACAAATAATGGAGCGGTTATACTTTGCAAAATCGGACGTCTACCTAGACGTGCTCAACTTAAGGAACATTGCCAGGGATCCCAAACGGGGTTCCCCAGCCCAGGGACTGATATCTCGCAAACCCCACGCTACCCTGCCTGTACCCCAGCAGCTTCTGCAGCCACAGGTCCGCTCTCCTCCCGCGGTCCAGAAACAACTGCAACTCAAACGCGATACACAACAACGTTTTTCAAAAAGTCCAGTAAACCTCTCACCAGTGGAGAGGTTGTTCGCCTCCAGACCAACAAGGAATATGGCCGTCTAGGTCACATCCACAGCCCTGCCAAAGAACCGCGCTCCTAGCACGGATGGGCAATTTACAGACGCAACCTTTAACATCTCCTTCCACTGAAGGAACCGCGGCCTGCGACTCCATATCCAGATGTTTCGCGTTTTGCATACCCTCCCACTACCGGGCCAGCTGCTCCACTGTCAGAGACCGGTTCCCCCGCGGCCTCTCCGCGGCGTTCGGCACATATCTCGCCTATTTCACCACCTCCACCCGGTGGGTCCCAGGTCACATCCCCGGTTCCCTCCCCGGTAACGTTCCCGGTGAAAGGATGAGAAGCGGATTCCTACTGCACACGTGCCGGACGGATAGGCAGGCCACTCAGCAGACCACCCATTAGATGCGGTGATTTTGTGTAACTGTATATATGCGTTATTATCGTTCTGGCCACTATATTGTTTAGCCACCATGCTCCCACGTGTCGATGCTACCTTAGACTACATTTCTTCTCGCCTGCTTCCTGGAAAATCTCTGTCCCATACTCACAATTCCTCCTTCTACGCCGCATCTGTGGCCAGGATGAGGATTGCAATGCTCGATCAACAGAGATGTCCTCATTCTTTAGGAAACATGGGTTCCACAGACAGAGGCCCGGGACCGTTGGAGACAGTGGAGGAGGGTCAGGGCGGTGAGTACTTAAATCGGGCGCGGGGCTTGCTTTCACAGAGGCCCGGGACCGTTGGAGACAGTGGAGGAGGGTCAGGGCGGTGAGTACTTAAATGAGGCGTGGGGCTTGCTTTCACAGAGGCCCGGGACCGTTGGAGACAGTGGAGGAGGGTCAGGGCGGTGAGTACTTAAATCGGGCGCGGGGCTTGCTTTCACAGAAGCCCGGGGCCGTTGGAGACAGTGGAGGAGGGTCAGGGCGGTGAGTACATAAATCGGACGCGGGGCTTGCTTTCACAGAGGCCCGGGACCGTTGGAGACAGTGGAGGAGGGTCAGGGCGGTGAGTACTTAAATCGGGCGCGGGGCTTGCTTTCACAGAGGCCCGGGACCGTTGGAGACAGTGGAGGAGGGTCAGGGCGGTGATTACTTAAATCGGGCGCGGGGCTTGCTTTTACAGAGGCCCGGGACAGTTGGAGACAGTGGAGGAGGGCCTGGGCGGTGAGTACTTAAATCGGGCGCGGGGCTTGCTTTCACAGAGGCCCTGGACCGTTGGAGACAGTGGAGGAGGGTCAGGGCGGTGAGTACTTAAATGAGGCGCGGGGCTTGCTTTCACAGAGGCCCGGGACCGTTGGAGACAGTGGAGGATGGTCAGGGCGGTGAGTACTTAAATCGGGCGCGGGGCTTGCTTTCACAGAGGCCCGGGACCGTTGGAGACAGTGGAGGAGGGTCAGGGCGGTGAGTACTTAAATAAGGCGCGGGGCTTGCTTTCACAGAGGCCCGGGACCGTTGGAGACAGTGGAGGAGGGTCAGGGCGGTGAGTACTTAAATCGGGCGCGGGGCTTGCTTTCACAGAAGCCCGGGACCGTTGGAGACAGTGGAGGAGGGTCAGGGCGGTGAGTACATAAATCGGACGCGGGGCTTGCTTTCACAGAGGCCCGGGACCGTTGGAGACAGTGGAGGAGTGTCAGGGCGGTGAGTACTTAAATCGGGCGCGGGGCTTGCTTTCACAGAGGCCCGGGACCGTTGGAGACAGTGGAGGAGGGTCAGGGCGGTGATTACTTAAATCGGGCGCGGGGCTTGCTTTTACAGAGGCCCGGGACCGTTGGAGACAGTGGAGGAGGGTCTGGGCGGTGAGTACTTAAATCGGGCGCGGGGCTTGCTTTCACAGAGGCCCGGGACCGTTGGAGACAGTGGAGGAGGGTCAGGGCGGTGAGTACTTAAATGAGGCGCGGGGCTTGCTTTCACAGAGGCCCGGGACCGTTGGAGACAGTGGAGGAGGGTCAGGGCGGTGAGTACTTAAATCGGGCGCGGGGCTTGCTTTCACAGAGGCCCGGGACCGTTGGAGACAGTGGAGGAGGGTCAGGGCGGTGAGTACATAAATCGGACGCGGGGCTTGCTTTCACAGAGGCCCGGGGCCGTTGGAGACAGTGGAGGAGGGTCAGGGCGGTGAGTACTTAAATCGGGCGCAGGGCTTGCTTTCACAGAGGCCCGGGACCGTTGGAGACAGTGGAGGAGGGTCAGGGCGGTGATTACTTAAATCGGGCGCGGGGCTTGCTTTCACAGAGGCCCGGGACCGTTGGAGACAGTGGAGGAGGGTCAGGACGGTGAGTACTTCAATCCGGCGCGGGGCTTGCTTTCACAGAGGCCCGAAACCGTTGGAGACAGTGGAGGATGGTCAGGACGTTGAGTACTTAAATCGGGCGCGGGGCTTGCTTACACAGAGGCCCGGGACCGTTGGAGACAGTGGAGGAGGGTCAGGGCGGTGAGTACTTAAATCGGGCGCGGGACTTGCTTTCAACAGAGGCCCGGGACCGTTGACGACAGTGGAGGAGGGTCAGGGCGGTGAGTACATAAATCGGGCGCGGGGCTTGCTTTCACAGAGGCCCGGGACCGTTGGAGACAGTGGAGGAGGGTCAGGGCGGTGAGTACTTAAATCGGGCGCGGGGCTTGCTTTCACAGAGGCCCGGGACCGTTGGAGACAGTGGAGGAGGGTCAGGGCGGTGAGTACTTAAATCGGGCGCGGGGCTTGCTTTCACAGAGGCCCGGGACCGTTGGAGACAGTGGAGGAGGGTCAGGGCGGTGAGTACTTAAATCGGGCGCGGGGCTTGCTTTCACAGAGGCCCGGGACCGTTGGAGACAGTGGAGGAGGGTCAGGGCGGTGAGTATATAAATCGGGCGCGGGGCTTGCTTTCACAGAGGCCCGGGACCGTTGGAGACAGTGGAGGAGGGTCAGGGCGGTGAGTACATAAATCGGGCGCGGGGCTTGCTTTCACAGAGGCCCGGGACCGTTGGAGACAGTGGAGGAGGGTCAGGGCGGTGAGTACTTAAATCGGGCGCGGGGCTTGCTTTCACAGAGGCCCGGGACCGTTGGAGACAGTGGAGGAGGGTCAGGGCGGTGAGTACTTAAATCGGGCGCGGGGCTTGCTTTCACAGAGGCCCGGGACCGTTGGAGACAGTGGAGGAGGGTCAGGGCGGTGAGTACTTAAATCGGGCGCGGGGCTTGCTTTCACAGAGGCCCGGGACCGTTGGAGACAGTGGAGGAGGGTCAGGGCGGTGAGTACTTAAATCGGGCGCGGGGCTTGCTTTCACAGAGGCCCGGGACCGTTGGAGACAGTGGAGGAGGGTCAGGGCGGTGAGTACTTAAATCGGGCGCGGGGCTTGCTTTCACAGAGGCCCGGGACCGTTGGAGACAGTGGAGGAGGGTCAGGGCGGTGAGTACATAAATCGGGCGCGGGGCTTGCTTTCACAGAGGCCCGGGACCGTTGGAGACAGTGGAGGAGGGTCAGGGCGGTGAGTACTTAAATCGGGCGCGGGGCTTGCTTTCACAGAGGCCCGGGACCGTTGGAGACAGTGGAGGAGGGTCAGGGCGGTGAGTACTTAAATCGGGCGCGGGGCTTGCTTTCACAGAGGCCCGGGACCGTTGGAGACAGTGGAGGAGGGTCAGGGCGGTGAGTACTTAAATCGGGCGCGGGGCTTGCTTTCACAGAGGCCCGGGACCGTTGGAGACAGTGGAGGAGGGTCAGGGCGGTGAGTACTTAAATCGGGCGCGGGGCTTGCTTTCACAGAGGCCCGGGACCGTTGGAGACAGTGGAGGAGGGTCAGGGCGGTGAGTACTTAAATCGGGCGCGGGGCTTGCTTTCACAGAGGCCCGGGACCGTTGGAGACAGTGGAGGAGGGTCAGGGCGGTGAGTACTTAAATCGGGCGCGGGGCTTGCTTTCACAGAGGCCCGGGACCGTTGGAGACAGTGGAGGAGGGTCAGGGCGGTGAGTACTTAAATCGGGCGCGGGGCTTGCTTTCACAGAGGCCCGGGACCGTTGGAGACAGTGGAGGAGGGTCAGGGCGGTGAGTACTTAAATCGGGCGCGGGGCTTGCTTTCACAGAGGCCCGGGACCGTTGGAGACAGTGGAGGAGGGTCAGGGCGGTGAGTACTTAAATCGGGCGCGGGGCTTGCTTTCACAGAGGCCCGGGACCGTTGGAGACAGTGGAGGAGGGTCAGGGCGGTGAGTACTTAAATCGGGCGCGGGGCTTGCTTTCACAGAGGCCCGGGACCGTTGGAGACAGTGGAGGAGGGTCAGGGCGGTGAGTACTTAAATCGGGCGCGGGGCTTGCTTTCACAGAGGCCCGGGACCGTTGGAGACAGTGGAGGAGGGTCAGGGCGGTGAGTACTTAAATCGGGCGCGGGGCTTGCTTTCACAGAGGCCCGGGACCGTTGGAGACAGTGGAGGAGGGTCAGGGCGGTGAGTACTTAAATCGGGCGCGGGGCTTGCTTTCACAGAGGCCCGGGACCGTTGGAGACAGTGGAGGAGGGTCAGGGCGGTGAGTACTTAAATCGGGCGCGGGGCTTGCTTTCACAGAGGCCCGGGACCGTTGGAGACAGTGGAGGAGGGTCAGGGCGGTGAGTACTTAAATCGGGCGCGGGGCTTGCTTTCACAGAGGCCCGGGACCGTTGGAGACAGTGGAGGAGGGTCAGGGCGGTGAGTACTTAAATCGGGCGCGGGGCTTGCTTTCACAGAGGCCCGGGACCGTTGGAGACAGTGGAGGAGGGTCAGGGCGGTGAGTACTTAAATCGGGCGCGGGGCTTGCTTTCACAGAGGCCCGGGACCGTTGGAGACAGTGGAGGAGGGTCAGGGCGGTGAGTACTTAAATCGGGCGCGGGGCTTGCTTTCACAGAGGCCCGGGACCGTTGGAGACAGTGGAGGAGGGTCAGGGCGGTGAGTACTTAAATCGGGCGCGGGGCTTGCTTTCACAGAGGCCCGGGACCGTTGGAGACAGTGGAGGAGGGTCAGGGCGGTGAGTACTTAAATCGGGCGCGGGGCTTGCTTTCACAGAGGCCCGGGACCGTTGGAGACAGTGGAGGAGGGTCAGGGCGGTGAGTACTTAAATCGGGCGCGGGGCTTGCTTTCACAGAGGCCCGGGACCGTTGGAGACAGTGGAGGAGGGTCAGGGCGGTGAGTACTTAAATCGGGCGCGGGGCTTGCTTTCACAGAGGCCCGGGACCGTTGGAGACAGTGGAGGAGGGTCAGGGCGGTGAGTACTTAAATCGGGCGCGGGGCTTGCTTTCACAGAGGCCCGGGACCGTTGGAGACAGTGGAGGAGGGTCAGGGCGGTGAGTACTTAAATCGGGCGCGGGGCTTGCTTTCACAGAGGCCCGGGACCGTTGGAGACAGTGGAGGAGGGTCAGGGCGGTGAGTACTTAAATCGGGCGCGGGGCTTGCTTTCACAGAGGCCCGGGACCGTTGGAGACAGTGGAGGAGGGTCAGGGCGGTGAGTACTTAAATCGGGCGCGGGGCTTGCTTTCACAGAGGCCCGGGACCGTTGGAGACAGTGGAGGAGGGTCAGGGCGGTGAGTACTTAAATCGGGCGCGGGGCTTGCTTTCACAGAGGCCCGGGACCGTTGGAGACAGTGGAGGAGGGTCAGGGCGGTGAGTACTTAAATCGGGCGCGGGGCTTGCTTTCACAGAGGCCCGGGACCGTTGGAGACAGTGGAGGAGGGTCAGGGCGGTGAGTACTTAAATCGGGCGCGGGGCTTGCTTTCACAGAGGCCCGGGACCGTTGGAGACAGTGGAGGAGGGTCAGGGCGGTGAGTACTTAAATCGGGCGCGGGGCTTGCTTTCACAGAGGCCCGGGACCGTTGGAGACAGTGGAGGAGGGTCAGGGCGGTGAGTACTTAAATCGGGCGCGGGGCTTGCTTTCACAGAGGCCCGGGACCGTTGGAGACAGTGGAGGAGGGTCAGGGCGGTGAGTACTTAAATCGGGCGCGGGGCTTGCTTTCACAGAGGCCCGGGACCGTTGGAGACAGTGGAGGAGGGTCAGGGCGGTGAGTACTTAAATCGGGCGCGGGGCTTGCTTTCACAGAGGCCCGGGACCGTTGGAGACAGTGGAGGAGGGTCAGGGCGGTGAGTACTTAAATCGGGCGCGGGGCTTGCTTTCACAGAGGCCCGGGACCGTTGGAGACAGTGGAGGAGGGTCAGGGCGGTGAGTACTTAAATCGGGCGCGGGGCTTGCTTTCACAGAGGCCCGGGACCGTTGGAGACAGTGGAGGAGGGTCAGGGCGGTGAGTACTTAAATCGGGCGCGGGGCTTGCTTTCACAGAGGCCCGGGACCGTTGGAGACAGTGGAGGAGGGTCAGGGCGGTGAGTACTTAAATCGGGCGCGGGGCTTGCTTTCACAGAGGCCCGGGACCGTTGGAGACAGTGGAGGAGGGTCAGGGCGGTGAGTACTTAAATCGGGCGCGGGGCTTGCTTTCACAGAGGCCCGGGACCGTTGGAGACAGTGGAGGAGGGTCAGGGCGGTGAGTACTTAAATCGGGCGCGGGGCTTGCTTTCACAGAGGCCCGGGACCGTTGGAGACAGTGGAGGAGGGTCAGGGCGGTGAGTACTTAAATCGGGCGCGGGGCTTGCTTTCACAGAGGCCCGGGACCGTTGGAGACAGTGGAGGAGGGTCAGGGCGGTGAGTACTTAAATCGGGCGCGGGGCTTGCTTTCACAGAGGCCCGGGACCGTTGGAGACAGTGGAGGAGGGTCAGGGCGGTGAGTACTTAAATCGGGCGCGGGGCTTGCTTTCACAGAGGCCCGGGACCGTTGGAGACAGTGGAGGAGGGTCAGGGCGGTGAGTACTTAAATCGGGCGCGGGGCTTGCTTTCACAGAGGCCCGGGACCGTTGGAGACAGTGGAGGAGGGTCAGGGCGGTGAGTACTTAAATCGGGCGCGGGGCTTGCTTTCACAGAGGCCCGGGACCGTTGGAGACAGTGGAGGAGGGTCAGGGCGGTGAGTACTTAAATCGGGCGCGGGGCTTGCTTTCACAGAGGCCCGGGACCGTTGGAGACAGTGGAGGAGGGTCAGGGCGGTGAGTACTTAAATCGGGCGCGGGGCTTGCTTTCACAGAGGCCCGGGACCGTTGGAGACAGTGGAGGAGGGTCAGGGCGGTGAGTACTTAAATCGGGCGCGGGGCTTGCTTTCACAGAGGCCCGGGACCGTTGGAGACAGTGGAGGAGGGTCAGGGCGGTGAGTACTTAAATCGGGCGCGGGGCTTGCTTTCACAGAGGCCCGGGACCGTTGGAGACAGTGGAGGAGGGTCAGGGCGGTGAGTACTTAAATCGGGCGCGGGGCTTGCTTTCACAGAGGCCCGGGACCGTTGGAGACAGTGGAGGAGGGTCAGGGCGGTGAGTACTTAAATCGGGCGCGGGGCTTGCTTTCACAGAGGCCCGGGACCGTTGGAGACAGTGGAGGAGGGTCAGGGCGGTGAGTACTTAAATCGGGCGCGGGGCTTGCTTTCACAGAGGCCCGGGACCGTTGGAGACAGTGGAGGAGGGTCAGGGCGGTGAGTACTTAAATCGGGCGCGGGGCTTGCTTTCACAGAGGCCCGGGACCGTTGGAGACAGTGGAGGAGGGTCAGGGCGGTGAGTACTTAAATCGGGCGCGGGGCTTGCTTTCACAGAGGCCCGGGACCGTTGGAGACAGTGGAGGAGGGTCAGGGCGGTGAGTACTTAAATCGGGCGCGGGGCTTGCTTTCACAGAGGCCCGGGACCGTTGGAGACAGTGGAGGAGGGTCAGGGCGGTGAGTACTTAAATCGGGCGCGGGGCTTGCTTTCACAGAGGCCCGGGACCGTTGGAGACAGTGGAGGAGGGTCAGGGCGGTGAGTACTTAAATCGGGCGCGGGGCTTGCTTTCACAGAGGCCCGGGACCGTTGGAGACAGTGGAGGAGGGTCAGGGCGGTGAGTACTTAAATCGGGCGCGGGGCTTGCTTTCACAGAGGCCCGGGACCGTTGGAGACAGTGGAGGAGGGTCAGGGCGGTGAGTACTTAAATCGGGCGCGGGGCTTGCTTTCACAGAGGCCCGGGACCGTTGGAGACAGTGGAGGAGGGTCAGGGCGGTGAGTACTTAAATCGGGCGCGGGGCTTGCTTTCACAGAGGCCCGGGACCGTTGGAGACAGTGGAGGAGGGTCAGGGCGGTGAGTACTTAAATCGGGCGCGGGGCTTGCTTTCACAGAGGCCCGGGACCGTTGGAGACAGTGGAGGAGGGTCAGGGCGGTGAGTACTTAAATCGGGCGCGGGGCTTGCTTTCACAGAGGCCCGGGACCGTTGGAGACAGTGGAGGAGGGTCAGGGCGGTGAGTACTTAAATCGGGCGCGGGGCTTGCTTTCACAGAGGCCCGGGACCGTTGGAGACAGTGGAGGAGGGTCAGGGCGGTGAGTACTTAAATCGGGCGCGGGGCTTGCTTTCACAGAGGCCCGGGACCGTTGGAGACAGTGGAGGAGGGTCAGGGCGGTGAGTACTTAAATCGGGCGCGGGGCTTGCTTTCACAGAGGCCCGGGACCGTTGGAGACAGTGGAGGAGGGTCAGGGCGGTGAGTACTTAAATCGGGCGCGGGGCTTGCTTTCACAGAGGCCCGGGACCGTTGGAGACAGTGGAGGAGGGTCAGGGCGGTGAGTACTTAAATCGGGCGCGGGGCTTGCTTTCACAGAGGCCCGGGACCGTTGGAGACAGTGGAGGAGGGTCAGGGCGGTGAGTACTTAAATCGGGCGCGGGGCTTGCTTTCACAGAGGCCCGGGACCGTTGGAGACAGTGGAGGAGGGTCAGGGCGGTGAGTACTTAAATCGGGCGCGGGGCTTGCTTTCACAGAGGCCCGGGACCGTTGGAGACAGTGGAGGAGGGTCAGGGCGGTGAGTACTTAAATCGGGCGCGGGGCTTGCTTTCACAGAGGCCCGGGACCGTTGGAGACAGTGGAGGAGGGTCAGGGCGGTGAGTACTTAAATCGGGCGCGGGGCTTGCTTTCACAGAGGCCCGGGACCGTTGGAGACAGTGGAGGAGGGTCAGGGCGGTGAGTACTTAAATCGGGCGCGGGGCTTGCTTTCACAGAGGCCCGGGACCGTTGGAGACAGTGGAGGAGGGTCAGGGCGGTGAGTACTTAAATCGGGCGCGGGGCTTGCTTTCACAGAGGCCCGGGACCGTTGGAGACAGTGGAGGAGGGTCAGGGCGGTGAGTACTTAAATCGGGCGCGGGGCTTGCTTTCACAGAGGCCCGGGACCGTTGGAGACAGTGGAGGAGGGTCAGGGCGGTGAGTACTTAAATCGGGCGCGGGGCTTGCTTTCACAGAGGCCCGGGACCGTTGGAGACAGTGGAGGAGGGTCAGGGCGGTGAGTACTTAAATCGGGCGCGGGGCTTGCTTTCACAGAGGCCCGGGACCGTTGGAGACAGTGGAGGAGGGTCAGGGCGGTGAGTACTTAAATCGGGCGCGGGGCTTGCTTTCACAGAGGCCCGGGACCGTTGGAGACAGTGGAGGAGGGTCAGGGCGGTGAGTACTTAAATCGGGCGCGGGGCTTGCTTTCACAGAGGCCCGGGACCGTTGGAGACAGTGGAGGAGGGTCAGGGCGGTGAGTACTTAAATCGGGCGCGGGGCTTGCTTTCACAGAGGCCCGGGACCGTTGGAGACAGTGGAGGAGGGTCAGGGCGGTGAGTACTTAAATCGGGCGCGGGGCTTGCTTTCACAGAGGCCCGGGACCGTTGGAGACAGTGGAGGAGGGTCAGGGCGGTGAGTACTTAAATCGGGCGCGGGGCTTGCTTTCACAGAGGCCCGGGACCGTTGGAGACAGTGGAGGAGGGTCAGGGCGGTGAGTACTTAAATCGGGCGCGGGGCTTGCTTTCACAGAGGCCCGGGACCGTTGGAGACAGTGGAGGAGGGTCAGGGCGGTGAGTACTTAAATCGGGCGCGGGGCTTGCTTTCACAGAGGCCCGGGACCGTTGGAGACAGTGGAGGAGGGTCAGGGCGGTGAGTACTTAAATCGGGCGCGGGGCTTGCTTTCACAGAGGCCCGGGACCGTTGGAGACAGTGGAGGAGGGTCAGGGCGGTGAGTACTTAAATCGGGCGCGGGGCTTGCTTTCACAGAGGCCCGGGACCGTTGGAGACAGTGGAGGAGGGTCAGGGCGGTGAGTACTTAAATCGGGCGCGGGGCTTGCTTTCACAGAGGCCCGGGACCGTTGGAGACAGTGGAGGAGGGTCAGGGCGGTGAGTACTTAAATCGGGCGCGGGGCTTGCTTTCACAGAGGCCCGGGACCGTTGGAGACAGTGGAGGAGGGTCAGGGCGGTGAGTACTTAAATCGGGCGCGGGGCTTGCTTTCACAGAGGCCCGGGACCGTTGGAGACAGTGGAGGAGGGTCAGGGCGGTGAGTACTTAAATCGGGCGCGGGGCTTGCTTTCACAGAGGCCCGGGACCGTTGGAGACAGTGGAGGAGGGTCAGGGCGGTGAGTACTTAAATCGGGCGCGGGGCTTGCTTTCACAGAGGCCCGGGACCGTTGGAGACAGTGGAGGAGGGTCAGGGCGGTGAGTACTTAAATCGGGCGCGGGGCTTGCTTTCACAGAGGCCCGGGACCGTTGGAGACAGTGGAGGAGGGTCAGGGCGGTGAGTACTTAAATCGGGCGCGGGGCTTGCTTTCACAGAGGCCCGGGACCGTTGGAGACAGTGGAGGAGGGTCAGGGCGGTGAGTACTTAAATCGGGCGCGGGGCTTGCTTTCACAGAGGCCCGGGACCGTTGGAGACAGTGGAGGAGGGTCAGGGCGGTGAGTACTTAAATCGGGCGCGGGGCTTGCTTTCACAGAGGCCCGGGACCGTTGGAGACAGTGGAGGAGGGTCAGGGCGGTGAGTACTTAAATCGGGCGCGGGGCTTGCTTTCACAGAGGCCCGGGACCGTTGGAGACAGTGGAGGAGGGTCAGGGCGGTGAGTACTTAAATCGGGCGCGGGGCTTGCTTTCACAGAGGCCCGGGACCGTTGGAGACAGTGGAGGAGGGTCAGGGCGGTGAGTACTTAAATCGGGCGCGGGGCTTGCTTTCACAGAGGCCCGGGACCGTTGGAGACAGTGGAGGAGGGTCAGGGCGGTGAGTACTTAAATCGGGCGCGGGGCTTGCTTTCACAGAGGCCCGGGACCGTTGGAGACAGTGGAGGAGGGTCAGGGCGGTGAGTACTTAAATCGGGCGCGGGGCTTGCTTTCACAGAGGCCCGGGACCGTTGGAGACAGTGGAGGAGGGTCAGGGCGGTGAGTACTTAAATCGGGCGCGGGGCTTGCTTTCACAGAGGCCCGGGACCGTTGGAGACAGTGGAGGAGGGTCAGGGCGGTGAGTACTTAAATCGGGCGCGGGGCTTGCTTTCACAGAGGCCCGGGACCGTTGGAGACAGTGGAGGAGGGTCAGGGCGGTGAGTACTTAAATCGGGCGCGGGGCTTGCTTTCACAGAGGCCCGGGACCGTTGGAGACAGTGGAGGAGGGTCAGGGCGGTGAGTACTTAAATCGGGCGCGGGGCTTGCTTTCACAGAGGCCCGGGACCGTTGGAGACAGTGGAGGAGGGTCAGGGCGGTGAGTACTTAAATCGGGCGCGGGGCTTGCTTTCACAGAGGCCCGGGACCGTTGGAGACAGTGGAGGAGGGTCAGGGCGGTGAGTACTTAAATCGGGCGCGGGGCTTGCTTTCACAGAGGCCCGGGACCGTTGGAGACAGTGGAGGAGGGTCAGGGCGGTGAGTACTTAAATCGGGCGCGGGGCTTGCTTTCACAGAGGCCCGGGACCGTTGGAGACAGTGGAGGAGGGTCAGGGCGGTGAGTACTTAAATCGGGCGCGGGGCTTGCTTTCACAGAGGCCCGGGACCGTTGGAGACAGTGGAGGAGGGTCAGGGCGGTGAGTACTTAAATCGGGCGCGGGGCTTGCTTTCACAGAGGCCCGGGACCGTTGGAGACAGTGGAGGAGGGTCAGGGCGGTGAGTACTTAAATCGGGCGCGGGGCTTGCTTTCACAGAGGCCCGGGACCGTTGGAGACAGTGGAGGAGGGTCAGGGCGGTGAGTACTTAAATCGGGCGCGGGGCTTGCTTTCACAGAGGCCCGGGACCGTTGGAGACAGTGGAGGAGGGTCAGGGCGGTGAGTACTTAAATCGGGCGCGGGGCTTGCTTTCACAGAGGCCCGGGACCGTTGGAGACAGTGGAGGAGGGTCAGGGCGGTGAGTACTTAAATCGGGCGCGGGGCTTGCTTTCACAGAGGCCCGGGACCGTTGGAGACAGTGGAGGAGGGTCAGGGCGGTGAGTACTTAAATCGGGCGCGGGGCTTGCTTTCACAGAGGCCCGGGACCGTTGGAGACAGTGGAGGAGGGTCAGGGCGGTGAGTACTTAAATCGGGCGCGGGGCTTGCTTTCACAGAGGCCCGGGACCGTTGGAGACAGTGGAGGAGGGTCAGGGCGGTGAGTACTTAAATCGGGCGCGGGGCTTGCTTTCACAGAGGCCCGGGACCGTTGGAGACAGTGGAGGAGGGTCAGGGCGGTGAGTACTTAAATCGGGCGCGGGGCTTGCTTTCACAGAGGCCCGGGACCGTTGGAGACAGTGGAGGAGGGTCAGGGCGGTGAGTACTTAAATCGGGCGCGGGGCTTGCTTTCACAGAGGCCCGGGACCGTTGGAGACAGTGGAGGAGGGTCAGGGCGGTGAGTACTTAAATCGGGCGCGGGGCTTGCTTTCACAGAGGCCCGGGACCGTTGGAGACAGTGGAGGAGGGTCAGGGCGGTGAGTACTTAAATCGGGCGCGGGGCTTGCTTTCACAGAGGCCCGGGACCGTTGGAGACAGTGGAGGAGGGTCAGGGCGGTGAGTACTTAAATCGGGCGCGGGGCTTGCTTTCACAGAGGCCCGGGACCGTTGGAGACAGTGGAGGAGGGTCAGGGCGGTGAGTACTTAAATCGGGCGCGGGGCTTGCTTTCACAGAGGCCCGGGACCGTTGGAGACAGTGGAGGAGGGTCAGGGCGGTGAGTACTTAAATCGGGCGCGGGGCTTGCTTTCACAGAGGCCCGGGACCGTTGGAGACAGTGGAGGAGGGTCAGGGCGGTGAGTACTTAAATCGGGCGCGGGGCTTGCTTTCACAGAGGCCCGGGACCGTTGGAGACAGTGGAGGAGGGTCAGGGCGGTGAGTACTTAAATCGGGCGCGGGGCTTGCTTTCACAGAGGCCCGGGACCGTTGGAGACAGTGGAGGAGGGTCAGGGCGGTGAGTACTTAAATCGGGCGCGGGGCTTGCTTTCACAGAGGCCCGGGACCGTTGGAGACAGTGGAGGAGGGTCAGGGCGGTGAGTACTTAAATCGGGCGCGGGGCTTGCTTTCACAGAGGCCCGGGACCGTTGGAGACAGTGGAGGAGGGTCAGGGCGGTGAGTACTTAAATCGGGCGCGGGGCTTGCTTTCACAGAGGCCCGGGACCGTTGGAGACAGTGGAGGAGGGTCAGGGCGGTGAGTACTTAAATCGGGCGCGGGGCTTGCTTTCACAGAGGCCCGGGACCGTTGGAGACAGTGGAGGAGGGTCAGGGCGGTGAGTACTTAAATCGGGCGCGGGGCTTGCTTTCACAGAGGCCCGGGACCGTTGGAGACAGTGGAGGAGGGTCAGGGCGGTGAGTACTTAAATCGGGCGCGGGGCTTGCTTTCACAGAGGCCCGGGACCGTTGGAGACAGTGGAGGAGGGTCAGGGCGGTGAGTACTTAAATCGGGCGCGGGGCTTGCTTTCACAGAGGCCCGGGACCGTTGGAGACAGTGGAGGAGGGTCAGGGCGGTGAGTACTTAAATCGGGCGCGGGGCTTGCTTTCACAGAGGCCCGGGACCGTTGGAGACAGTGGAGGAGGGTCAGGGCGGTGAGTACTTAAATCGGGCGCGGGGCTTGCTTTCACAGAGGCCCGGGACCGTTGGAGACAGTGGAGGAGGGTCAGGGCGGTGAGTACTTAAATCGGGCGCGGGGCTTGCTTTCACAGAGGCCCGGGACCGTTGGAGACAGTGGAGGAGGGTCAGGGCGGTGAGTACTTAAATCGGGCGCGGGGCTTGCTTTCACAGAGGCCCGGGACCGTTGGAGACAGTGGAGGAGGGTCAGGGCGGTGAGTACTTAAATCGGGCGCGGGGCTTGCTTTCACAGAGGCCCGGGACCGTTGGAGACAGTGGAGGAGGGTCAGGGCGGTGAGTACTTAAATCGGGCGCGGGGCTTGCTTTCACAGAGGCCCGGGACCGTTGGAGACAGTGGAGGAGGGTCAGGGCGGTGAGTACTTAAATCGGGCGCGGGGCTTGCTTTCACAGAGGCCCGGGACCGTTGGAGACAGTGGAGGAGGGTCAGGGCGGTGAGTACTTAAATCGGGCGCGGGGCTTGCTTTCACAGAGGCCCGGGACCGTTGGAGACAGTGGAGGAGGGTCAGGGCGGTGAGTACTTAAATCGGGCGCGGGGCTTGCTTTCACAGAGGCCCGGGACCGTTGGAGACAGTGGAGGAGGGTCAGGGCGGTGAGTACTTAAATCGGGCGCGGGGCTTGCTTTCACAGAGGCCCGGGACCGTTGGAGACAGTGGAGGAGGGTCAGGGCGGTGAGTACTTAAATCGGGCGCGGGGCTTGCTTTCACAGAGGCCCGGGACCGTTGGAGACAGTGGAGGAGGGTCAGGGCGGTGAGTACTTAAATCGGGCGCGGGGCTTGCTTTCACAGAGGCCCGGGACCGTTGGAGACAGTGGAGGAGGGTCAGGGCGGTGAGTACTTAAATCGGGCGCGGGGCTTGCTTTCACAGAGGCCCGGGACCGTTGGAGACAGTGGAGGAGGGTCAGGGCGGTGAGTACTTAAATCGGGCGCGGGGCTTGCTTTCACAGAGGCCCGGGACCGTTGGAGACAGTGGAGGAGGGTCAGGGCGGTGAGTACTTAAATCGGGCGCGGGGCTTGCTTTCACAGAGGCCCGGGACCGTTGGAGACAGTGGAGGAGGGTCAGGGCGGTGAGTACTTAAATCGGGCGCGGGGCTTGCTTTCACAGAGGCCCGGGACCGTTGGAGACAGTGGAGGAGGGTCAGGGCGGTGAGTACTTAAATCGGGCGCGGGGCTTGCTTTCACAGAGGCCCGGGACCGTTGGAGACAGTGGAGGAGGGTCAGGGCGGTGAGTACTTAAATCGGGCGCGGGGCTTGCTTTCACAGAGGCCCGGGACCGTTGGAGACAGTGGAGGAGGGTCAGGGCGGTGAGTACTTAAATCGGGCGCGGGGCTTGCTTTCACAGAGGCCCGGGACCGTTGGAGACAGTGGAGGAGGGTCAGGGCGGTGAGTACTTAAATCGGGCGCGGGGCTTGCTTTCACAGAGGCCCGGGACCGTTGGAGACAGTGGAGGAGGGTCAGGGCGGTGAGTACTTAAATCGGGCGCGGGGCTTGCTTTCACAGAGGCCCGGGACCGTTGGAGACAGTGGAGGAGGGTCAGGGCGGTGAGTACTTAAATCGGGCGCGGGGCTTGCTTTCACAGAGGCCCGGGACCGTTGGAGACAGTGGAGGAGGGTCAGGGCGGTGAGTACTTAAATCGGGCGCGGGGCTTGCTTTCACAGAGGCCCGGGACCGTTGGAGACAGTGGAGGAGGGTCAGGGCGGTGAGTACTTAAATCGGGCGCGGGGCTTGCTTTCACAGAGGCCCGGGACCGTTGGAGACAGTGGAGGAGGGTCAGGGCGGTGAGTACTTAAATCGGGCGCGGGGCTTGCTTTCACAGAGGCCCGGGACCGTTGGAGACAGTGGAGGAGGGTCAGGGCGGTGAGTACTTAAATCGGGCGCGGGGCTTGCTTTCACAGAGGCCCGGGACCGTTGGAGACAGTGGAGGAGGGTCAGGGCGGTGAGTACTTAAATCGGGCGCGGGGCTTGCTTTCACAGAGGCCCGGGACCGTTGGAGACAGTGGAGGAGGGTCAGGGCGGTGAGTACTTAAATCGGGCGCGGGGCTTGCTTTCACAGAGGCCCGGGACCGTTGGAGACAGTGGAGGAGGGTCAGGGCGGTGAGTACTTAAATCGGGCGCGGGGCTTGCTTTCACAGAGGCCCGGGACCGTTGGAGACAGTGGAGGAGGGTCAGGGCGGTGAGTACTTAAATCGGGCGCGGGGCTTGCTTTCACAGAGGCCCGGGACCGTTGGAGACAGTGGAGGAGGGTCAGGGCGGTGAGTACTTAAATCGGGCGCGGGGCTTGCTTTCACAGAGGCCCGGGACCGTTGGAGACAGTGGAGGAGGGTCAGGGCGGTGAGTACTTAAATCGGGCGCGGGGCTTGCTTTCACAGAGGCCCGGGACCGTTGGAGACAGTGGAGGAGGGTCAGGGCGGTGAGTACTTAAATCGGGCGCGGGGCTTGCTTTCACAGAGGCCCGGGACCGTTGGAGACAGTGGAGGAGGGTCAGGGCGGTGAGTACTTAAATCGGGCGCGGGGCTTGCTTTCACAGAGGCCCGGGACCGTTGGAGACAGTGGAGGAGGGTCAGGGCGGTGAGTACTTAAATCGGGCGCGGGGCTTGCTTTCACAGAGGCCCGGGACCGTTGGAGACAGTGGAGGAGGGTCAGGGCGGTGAGTACTTAAATCGGGCGCGGGGCTTGCTTTCACAGAGGCCCGGGACCGTTGGAGACAGTGGAGGAGGGTCAGGGCGGTGAGTACTTAAATCGGGCGCGGGGCTTGCTTTCACAGAGGCCCGGGACCGTTGGAGACAGTGGAGGAGGGTCAGGGCGGTGAGTACTTAAATCGGGCGCGGGGCTTGCTTTCACAGAGGCCCGGGACCGTTGGAGACAGTGGAGGAGGGTCAGGGCGGTGAGTACTTAAATCGGGCGCGGGGCTTGCTTTCACAGAGGCCCGGGACCGTTGGAGACAGTGGAGGAGGGTCAGGGCGGTGAGTACTTAAATCGGGCGCGGGGCTTGCTTTCACAGAGGCCCGGGACCGTTGGAGACAGTGGAGGAGGGTCAGGGCGGTGAGTACTTAAATCGGGCGCGGGGCTTGCTTTCACAGAGGCCCGGGACCGTTGGAGACAGTGGAGGAGGGTCAGGGCGGTGAGTACTTAAATCGGGCGCGGGGCTTGCTTTCACAGAGGCCCGGGACCGTTGGAGACAGTGGAGGAGGGTCAGGGCGGTGAGTACTTAAATCGGGCGCGGGGCTTGCTTTCACAGAGGCCCGGGACCGTTGGAGACAGTGGAGGAGGGTCAGGGCGGTGAGTACTTAAATCGGGCGCGGGGCTTGCTTTCACAGAGGCCCGGGACCGTTGGAGACAGTGGAGGAGGGTCAGGGCGGTGAGTACTTAAATCGGGCGCGGGGCTTGCTTTCACAGAGGCCCGGGACCGTTGGAGACAGTGGAGGAGGGTCAGGGCGGTGAGTACTTAAATCGGGCGCGGGGCTTGCTTTCACAGAGGCCCGGGACCGTTGGAGACAGTGGAGGAGGGTCAGGGCGGTGAGTACTTAAATCGGGCGCGGGGCTTGCTTTCACAGAGGCCCGGGACCGTTGGAGACAGTGGAGGAGGGTCAGGGCGGTGAGTACTTAAATCGGGCGCGGGGCTTGCTTTCACAGAGGCCCGGGACCGTTGGAGACAGTGGAGGAGGGTCAGGGCGGTGAGTACTTAAATCGGGCGCGGGGCTTGCTTTCACAGAGGCCCGGGACCGTTGGAGACAGTGGAGGAGGGTCAGGGCGGTGAGTACTTAAATCGGGCGCGGGGCTTGCTTTCACAGAGGCCCGGGACCGTTGGAGACAGTGGAGGAGGGTCAGGGCGGTGAGTACTTAAATCGGGCGCGGGGCTTGCTTTCACAGAGGCCCGGGACCGTTGGAGACAGTGGAGGAGGGTCAGGGCGGTGAGTACTTAAATCGGGCGCGGGGCTTGCTTTCACAGAGGCCCGGGACCGTTGGAGACAGTGGAGGAGGGTCAGGGCGGTGAGTACTTAAATCGGGCGCGGGGCTTGCTTTCACAGAGGCCCGGGACCGTTGGAGACAGTGGAGGAGGGTCAGGGCGGTGAGTACTTAAATCGGGCGCGGGGCTTGCTTTCACAGAGGCCCGGGACCGTTGGAGACAGTGGAGGAGGGTCAGGGCGGTGAGTACTTAAATCGGGCGCGGGGCTTGCTTTCACAGAGGCCCGGGACCGTTGGAGACAGTGGAGGAGGGTCAGGGCGGTGAGTACTTAAATCGGGCGCGGGGCTTGCTTTCACAGAGGCCCGGGACCGTTGGAGACAGTGGAGGAGGGTCAGGGCGGTGAGTACTTAAATCGGGCGCGGGGCTTGCTTTCACAGAGGCCCGGGACCGTTGGAGACAGTGGAGGAGGGTCAGGGCGGTGAGTACTTAAATCGGGCGCGGGGCTTGCTTTCACAGAGGCCCGGGACCGTTGGAGACAGTGGAGGAGGGTCAGGGCGGTGAGTACTTAAATCGGGCGCGGGGCTTGCTTTCACAGAGGCCCGGGACCGTTGGAGACAGTGGAGGAGGGTCAGGGCGGTGAGTACTTAAATCGGGCGCGGGGCTTGCTTTCACAGAGGCCCGGGACCGTTGGAGACAGTGGAGGAGGGTCAGGGCGGTGAGTACTTAAATCGGGCGCGGGGCTTGCTTTCACAGAGGCCCGGGACCGTTGGAGACAGTGGAGGAGGGTCAGGGCGGTGAGTACTTAAATCGGGCGCGGGGCTTGCTTTCACAGAGGCCCGGGACCGTTGGAGACAGTGGAGGAGGGTCAGGGCGGTGAGTACTTAAATCGGGCGCGGGGCTTGCTTTCACAGAGGCCCGGGACCGTTGGAGACAGTGGAGGAGGGTCAGGGCGGTGAGTACTTAAATCGGGCGCGGGGCTTGCTTTCACAGAGGCCCGGGACCGTTGGAGACAGTGGAGGAGGGTCAGGGCGGTGAGTACTTAAATCGGGCGCGGGGCTTGCTTTCACAGAGGCCCGGGACCGTTGGAGACAGTGGAGGAGGGTCAGGGCGGTGAGTACTTAAATCGGGCGCGGGGCTTGCTTTCACAGAGGCCCGGGACCGTTGGAGACAGTGGAGGAGGGTCAGGGCGGTGAGTACTTAAATCGGGCGCGGGGCTTGCTTTCACAGAGGCCCGGGACCGTTGGAGACAGTGGAGGAGGGTCAGGGCGGTGAGTACTTAAATCGGGCGCGGGGCTTGCTTTCACAGAGGCCCGGGACCGTTGGAGACAGTGGAGGAGGGTCAGGGCGGTGAGTACTTAAATCGGGCGCGGGGCTTGCTTTCACAGAGGCCCGGGACCGTTGGAGACAGTGGAGGAGGGTCAGGGCGGTGAGTACTTAAATCGGGCGCGGGGCTTGCTTTCACAGAGGCCCGGGACCGTTGGAGACAGTGGAGGAGGGTCAGGGCGGTGAGTACTTAAATCGGGCGCGGGGCTTGCTTTCACAGAGGCCCGGGACCGTTGGAGACAGTGGAGGAGGGTCAGGGCGGTGAGTACTTAAATCGGGCGCGGGGCTTGCTTTCACAGAGGCCCGGGACCGTTGGAGACAGTGGAGGAGGGTCAGGGCGGTGAGTACTTAAATCGGGCGCGGGGCTTGCTTTCACAGAGGCCCGGGACCGTTGGAGACAGTGGAGGAGGGTCAGGGCGGTGAGTACTTAAATCGGGCGCGGGGCTTGCTTTCACAGAGGCCCGGGACCGTTGGAGACAGTGGAGGAGGGTCAGGGCGGTGAGTACTTAAATCGGGCGCGGGGCTTGCTTTCACAGAGGCCCGGGACCGTTGGAGACAGTGGAGGAGGGTCAGGGCGGTGAGTACTTAAATCGGGCGCGGGGCTTGCTTTCACAGAGGCCCGGGACCGTTGGAGACAGTGGAGGAGGGTCAGGGCGGTGAGTACTTAAATCGGGCGCGGGGCTTGCTTTCACAGAGGCCCGGGACCGTTGGAGACAGTGGAGGAGGGTCAGGGCGGTGAGTACTTAAATCGGGCGCGGGGCTTGCTTTCACAGAGGCCCGGGACCGTTGGAGACAGTGGAGGAGGGTCAGGGCGGTGAGTACTTAAATCGGGCGCGGGGCTTGCTTTCACAGAGGCCCGGGACCGTTGGAGACAGTGGAGGAGGGTCAGGGCGGTGAGTACTTAAATCGGGCGCGGGGCTTGCTTTCACAGAGGCCCGGGACCGTTGGAGACAGTGGAGGAGGGTCAGGGCGGTGAGTACTTAAATCGGGCGCGGGGCTTGCTTTCACAGAGGCCCGGGACCGTTGGAGACAGTGGAGGAGGGTCAGGGCGGTGAGTACTTAAATCGGGCGCGGGGCTTGCTTTCACAGAGGCCCGGGACCGTTGGAGACAGTGGAGGAGGGTCAGGGCGGTGAGTACTTAAATCGGGCGCGGGGCTTGCTTTCACAGAGGCCCGGGACCGTTGGAGACAGTGGAGGAGGGTCAGGGCGGTGAGTACTTAAATCGGGCGCGGGGCTTGCTTTCACAGAGGCCCGGGACCGTTGGAGACAGTGGAGGAGGGTCAGGGCGGTGAGTACTTAAATCGGGCGCGGGGCTTGCTTTCACAGAGGCCCGGGACCGTTGGAGACAGTGGAGGAGGGTCAGGGCGGTGAGTACTTAAATCGGGCGCGGGGCTTGCTTTCACAGAGGCCCGGGACCGTTGGAGACAGTGGAGGAGGGTCAGGGCGGTGAGTACTTAAATCGGGCGCGGGGCTTGCTTTCACAGAGGCCCGGGACCGTTGGAGACAGTGGAGGAGGGTCAGGGCGGTGAGTACTTAAATCGGGCGCGGGGCTTGCTTTCACAGAGGCCCGGGACCGTTGGAGACAGTGGAGGAGGGTCAGGGCGGTGAGTACTTAAATCGGGCGCGGGGCTTGCTTTCACAGAGGCCCGGGACCGTTGGAGACAGTGGAGGAGGGTCAGGGCGGTGAGTACTTAAATCGGGCGCGGGGCTTGCTTTCACAGAGGCCCGGGACCGTTGGAGACAGTGGAGGAGGGTCAGGGCGGTGAGTACTTAAATCGGGCGCGGGGCTTGCTTTCACAGAGGCCCGGGACCGTTGGAGACAGTGGAGGAGGGTCAGGGCGGTGAGTACTTAAATCGGGCGCGGGGCTTGCTTTCACAGAGGCCCGGGACCGTTGGAGACAGTGGAGGAGGGTCAGGGCGGTGAGTACTTAAATCGGGCGCGGGGCTTGCTTTCACAGAGGCCCGGGACCGTTGGAGACAGTGGAGGAGGGTCAGGGCGGTGAGTACTTAAATCGGGCGCGGGGCTTGCTTTCACAGAGGCCCGGGACCGTTGGAGACAGTGGAGGAGGGTCAGGGCGGTGAGTACTTAAATCGGGCGCGGGGCTTGCTTTCACAGAGGCCCGGGACCGTTGGAGACAGTGGAGGAGGGTCAGGGCGGTGAGTACTTAAATCGGGCGCGGGGCTTGCTTTCACAGAGGCCCGGGACCGTTGGAGACAGTGGAGGAGGGTCAGGGCGGTGAGTACTTAAATCGGGCGCGGGGCTTGCTTTCACAGAGGCCCGGGACCGTTGGAGACAGTGGAGGAGGGTCAGGGCGGTGAGTACTTAAATCGGGCGCGGGGCTTGCTTTCACAGAGGCCCGGGACCGTTGGAGACAGTGGAGGAGGGTCAGGGCGGTGAGTACTTAAATCGGGCGCGGGGCTTGCTTTCACAGAGGCCCGGGACCGTTGGAGACAGTGGAGGAGGGTCAGGGCGGTGAGTACTTAAATCGGGCGCGGGGCTTGCTTTCACAGAGGCCCGGGACCGTTGGAGACAGTGGAGGAGGGTCAGGGCGGTGAGTACTTAAATCGGGCGCGGGGCTTGCTTTCACAGAGGCCCGGGACCGTTGGAGACAGTGGAGGAGGGTCAGGGCGGTGAGTACTTAAATCGGGCGCGGGGCTTGCTTTCACAGAGGCCCGGGACCGTTGGAGACAGTGGAGGAGGGTCAGGGCGGTGAGTACTTAAATCGGGCGCGGGGCTTGCTTTCACAGAGGCCCGGGACCGTTGGAGACAGTGGAGGAGGGTCAGGGCGGTGAGTACTTAAATCGGGCGCGGGGCTTGCTTTCACAGAGGCCCGGGACCGTTGGAGACAGTGGAGGAGGGTCAGGGCGGTGAGTACTTAAATCGGGCGCGGGGCTTGCTTTCACAGAGGCCCGGGACCGTTGGAGACAGTGGAGGAGGGTCAGGGCGGTGAGTACTTAAATCGGGCGCGGGGCTTGCTTTCACAGAGGCCCGGGACCGTTGGAGACAGTGGAGGAGGGTCAGGGCGGTGAGTACTTAAATCGGGCGCGGGGCTTGCTTTCACAGAGGCCCGGGACCGTTGGAGACAGTGGAGGAGGGTCAGGGCGGTGAGTACTTAAATCGGGCGCGGGGCTTGCTTTCACAGAGGCCCGGGACCGTTGGAGACAGTGGAGGAGGGTCAGGGCGGTGAGTACTTAAATCGGGCGCGGGGCTTGCTTTCACAGAGGCCCGGGACCGTTGGAGACAGTGGAGGAGGGTCAGGGCGGTGAGTACTTAAATCGGGCGCGGGGCTTGCTTTCACAGAGGCCCGGGACCGTTGGAGACAGTGGAGGAGGGTCAGGGCGGTGAGTACTTAAATCGGGCGCGGGGCTTGCTTTCACAGAGGCCCGGGACCGTTGGAGACAGTGGAGGAGGGTCAGGGCGGTGAGTACTTAAATCGGGCGCGGGGCTTGCTTTCACAGAGGCCCGGGACCGTTGGAGACAGTGGAGGAGGGTCAGGGCGGTGAGTACTTAAATCGGGCGCGGGGCTTGCTTTCACAGAGGCCCGGGACCGTTGGAGACAGTGGAGGAGGGTCAGGGCGGTGAGTACTTAAATCGGGCGCGGGGCTTGCTTTCACAGAGGCCCGGGACCGTTGGAGACAGTGGAGGAGGGTCAGGGCGGTGAGTACTTAAATCGGGCGCGGGGCTTGCTTTCACAGAGGCCCGGGACCGTTGGAGACAGTGGAGGAGGGTCAGGGCGGTGAGTACTTAAATCGGGCGCGGGGCTTGCTTTCACAGAGGCCCGGGACCGTTGGAGACAGTGGAGGAGGGTCAGGGCGGTGAGTACTTAAATCGGGCGCGGGGCTTGCTTTCACAGAGGCCCGGGACCGTTGGAGACAGTGGAGGAGGGTCAGGGCGGTGAGTACTTAAATCGGGCGCGGGGCTTGCTTTCACAGAGGCCCGGGACCGTTGGAGACAGTGGAGGAGGGTCAGGGCGGTGAGTACTTAAATCGGGCGCGGGGCTTGCTTTCACAGAGGCCCGGGACCGTTGGAGACAGTGGAGGAGGGTCAGGGCGGTGAGTACTTAAATCGGGCGCGGGGCTTGCTTTCACAGAGGCCCGGGACCGTTGGAGACAGTGGAGGAGGGTCAGGGCGGTGAGTACTTAAATCGGGCGCGGGGCTTGCTTTCACAGAGGCCCGGGACCGTTGGAGACAGTGGAGGAGGGTCAGGGCGGTGAGTACTTAAATCGGGCGCGGGGCTTGCTTTCACAGAGGCCCGGGACCGTTGGAGACAGTGGAGGAGGGTCAGGGCGGTGAGTACTTAAATCGGGCGCGGGGCTTGCTTTCACAGAGGCCCGGGACCGTTGGAGACAGTGGAGGAGGGTCAGGGCGGTGAGTACTTAAATCGGGCGCGGGGCTTGCTTTCACAGAGGCCCGGGACCGTTGGAGACAGTGGAGGAGGGTCAGGGCGGTGAGTACTTAAATCGGGCGCGGGGCTTGCTTTCACAGAGGCCCGGGACCGTTGGAGACAGTGGAGGAGGGTCAGGGCGGTGAGTACTTAAATCGGGCGCGGGGCTTGCTTTCACAGAGGCCCGGGACCGTTGGAGACAGTGGAGGAGGGTCAGGGCGGTGAGTACTTAAATCGGGCGCGGGGCTTGCTTTCACAGAGGCCCGGGACCGTTGGAGACAGTGGAGGAGGGTCAGGGCGGTGAGTACTTAAATCGGGCGCGGGGCTTGCTTTCACAGAGGCCCGGGACCGTTGGAGACAGTGGAGGAGGGTCAGGGCGGTGAGTACTTAAATCGGGCGCGGGGCTTGCTTTCACAGAGGCCCGGGACCGTTGGAGACAGTGGAGGAGGGTCAGGGCGGTGAGTACTTAAATCGGGCGCGGGGCTTGCTTTCACAGAGGCCCGGGACCGTTGGAGACAGTGGAGGAGGGTCAGGGCGGTGAGTACTTAAATCGGGCGCGGGGCTTGCTTTCACAGAGGCCCGGGACCGTTGGAGACAGTGGAGGAGGGTCAGGGCGGTGAGTACTTAAATCGGGCGCGGGGCTTGCTTTCACAGAGGCCCGGGACCGTTGGAGACAGTGGAGGAGGGTCAGGGCGGTGAGTACTTAAATCGGGCGCGGGGCTTGCTTTCACAGAGGCCCGGGACCGTTGGAGACAGTGGAGGAGGGTCAGGGCGGTGAGTACTTAAATCGGGCGCGGGGCTTGCTTTCACAGAGGCCCGGGACCGTTGGAGACAGTGGAGGAGGGTCAGGGCGGTGAGTACTTAAATCGGGCGCGGGGCTTGCTTTCACAGAGGCCCGGGACCGTTGGAGACAGTGGAGGAGGGTCAGGGCGGTGAGTACTTAAATCGGGCGCGGGGCTTGCTTTCACAGAGGCCCGGGACCGTTGGAGACAGTGGAGGAGGGTCAGGGCGGTGAGTACTTAAATCGGGCGCGGGGCTTGCTTTCACAGAGGCCCGGGACCGTTGGAGACAGTGGAGGAGGGTCAGGGCGGTGAGTACTTAAATCGGGCGCGGGGCTTGCTTTCACAGAGGCCCGGGACCGTTGGAGACAGTGGAGGAGGGTCAGGGCGGTGAGTACTTAAATCGGGCGCGGGGCTTGCTTTCACAGAGGCCCGGGACCGTTGGAGACAGTGGAGGAGGGTCAGGGCGGTGAGTACTTAAATCGGGCGCGGGGCTTGCTTTCACAGAGGCCCGGGACCGTTGGAGACAGTGGAGGAGGGTCAGGGCGGTGAGTACTTAAATCGGGCGCGGGGCTTGCTTTCACAGAGGCCCGGGACCGTTGGAGACAGTGGAGGAGGGTCAGGGCGGTGAGTACTTAAATCGGGCGCGGGGCTTGCTTTCACAGAGGCCCGGGACCGTTGGAGACAGTGGAGGAGGGTCAGGGCGGTGAGTACTTAAATCGGGCGCGGGGCTTGCTTTCACAGAGGCCCGGGACCGTTGGAGACAGTGGAGGAGGGTCAGGGCGGTGAGTACTTAAATCGGGCGCGGGGCTTGCTTTCACAGAGGCCCGGGACCGTTGGAGACAGTGGAGGAGGGTCAGGGCGGTGAGTACTTAAATCGGGCGCGGGGCTTGCTTTCACAGAGGCCCGGGACCGTTGGAGACAGTGGAGGAGGGTCAGGGCGGTGAGTACTTAAATCGGGCGCGGGGCTTGCTTTCACAGAGGCCCGGGACCGTTGGAGACAGTGGAGGAGGGTCAGGGCGGTGAGTACTTAAATCGGGCGCGGGGCTTGCTTTCACAGAGGCCCGGGACCGTTGGAGACAGTGGAGGAGGGTCAGGGCGGTGAGTACTTAAATCGGGCGCGGGGCTTGCTTTCACAGAGGCCCGGGACCGTTGGAGACAGTGGAGGAGGGTCAGGGCGGTGAGTACTTAAATCGGGCGCGGGGCTTGCTTTCACAGAGGCCCGGGACCGTTGGAGACAGTGGAGGAGGGTCAGGGCGGTGAGTACTTAAATCGGGCGCGGGGCTTGCTTTCACAGAGGCCCGGGACCGTTGGAGACAGTGGAGGAGGGTCAGGGCGGTGAGTACTTAAATCGGGCGCGGGGCTTGCTTTCACAGAGGCCCGGGACCGTTGGAGACAGTGGAGGAGGGTCAGGGCGGTGAGTACTTAAATCGGGCGCGGGGCTTGCTTTCACAGAGGCCCGGGACCGTTGGAGACAGTGGAGGAGGGTCAGGGCGGTGAGTACTTAAATCGGGCGCGGGGCTTGCTTTCACAGAGGCCCGGGACCGTTGGAGACAGTGGAGGAGGGTCAGGGCGGTGAGTACTTAAATCGGGCGCGGGGCTTGCTTTCACAGAGGCCCGGGACCGTTGGAGACAGTGGAGGAGGGTCAGGGCGGTGAGTACTTAAATCGGGCGCGGGGCTTGCTTTCACAGAGGCCCGGGACCGTTGGAGACAGTGGAGGAGGGTCAGGGCGGTGAGTACTTAAATCGGGCGCGGGGCTTGCTTTCACAGAGGCCCGGGACCGTTGGAGACAGTGGAGGAGGGTCAGGGCGGTGAGTACTTAAATCGGGCGCGGGGCTTGCTTTCACAGAGGCCCGGGACCGTTGGAGACAGTGGAGGAGGGTCAGGGCGGTGAGTACTTAAATCGGGCGCGGGGCTTGCTTTCACAGAGGCCCGGGACCGTTGGAGACAGTGGAGGAGGGTCAGGGCGGTGAGTACTTAAATCGGGCTCGGGGCTTGTTTCACAGAGGCCCGGGACCGTTGGAGACAGTGGAGGAGGGTCAGGGCGGTGAGTACTTAAATCGGGCGCGGGGCTTGCTTTCACAGAGGCCCGGGACCGTTGGAGACAGTGGAGGAGGGTCAGGGCGGTGAGTACTTAAATGGGGCGCGGGGCTTGCTTTCACAGAGGCCCGGGACCGTTGGAGACAGTGGAGGAGGGTCAGGGCGGTGAGTACTTAAATCGGGCGCGGGGCTTGCTTTCACAGAGGCCCGGGACCGTTGGAGACAGTGGAGGAGGGTCAGGGCGGTGAGTACTTAAATCGGGCGCGGGGCTTGCTTTCACAGAGGCCCGGGACCGTTGGAGACAGTGGAGGAGGGTCAGGGCGGTGAGTACTTAAATCGGGCGCGGGGCTTGCTTTCACAGAGGCCCGGGACCGTTGGAGACAGTGGAGGAGGGTCAGGGCGGTGAGTACTTAAATCGGGCGCGGGGCTTGCTTTCACAGAGGCCCGGGACCGTTGGAGACAGTGGAGGAGGGTCAGGGCGGTGAGTACTTAAATCGGGCGCGGGGCTTGCTTTCACAGAGGCCCGGGACCGTTGGAGACAGTGGAGGAGGGTCAGGGCGGTGAGTACTTAAATCGGGCGCGGGGCTTGCTTTCACAGAGGCCCGGGACCGTTGGAGACAGTGGAGGACGGTCAGGGCGGTGAGTACTTAAATCGGGCGCGGGGCTTGCTTTCACAGAGGCCCGGGACCGTTGGAGACAGTGGAGGAGGGTCAGGGCGGTGAGTACTTAAATCGGGCGCGGGGCTTGCTTTCACAGAGGCCCGGGACCGTTGGTGACAGTGGAGGAGGGTCAGGGCGGTGAGTACTTAAATCGGGCGCGGGGCTTGCTTTCACAGAGGCCCGGGACCGTTGGAGACAGTGGAGGAGGGTCAGGGCGGTGAGTACTTAAATCGGGCGCGGGGCTTGCTTTCACAGAGGCCCGGGACCGTTGGAGACAGTGGAGGAGGGTCAGGGCGGTGAGTACTTAAATCGGGCGCGGGGCTTGCTTTCACAGAGGCCCGGGACCGTTGGAGACAGTGGAGGAGGGTCAGGGCGGTGAGTATATAAATCGGGCGCGGGGCTTTCTTTCACAGAGGCCCGGGACCGTTGGAGACAGTGGAGGAGGGTCAGGGCGGTGAGTACTTAAATCGGGCGCGGGGCTTGCTTTCACAGAGGCCCGGGACCGTTGGAGACAGTGGAGGAGGGTCAGGGCGGTGAGTACTTAAATCGGGCGCGGGGCTTGCTTTCACAGAGGCCCGGGACCGTTGGAGACAGTGGAGGAGGGTCAGGGCGGTGAATACTTAATTCGGGCGCGGGGCTTGCTTTCACAGAGGCCCGGGACCGTTGGAGACAGTGGAGGAGGGTCAGGGCGGTGAGTACTTAAATCGGGCGCGGGGCTTGCTTTCACAGAGGCCCGGGACCGTTGGAGACAGTGGAGGAGGGTCAGGGCGGTGAGTACTATAATCGGGCGCGGGGCTTGCTTTCACAGAGGCCCGGGACCGTTGGAGACAGTGGAGGAGGGTCAGGGCGGTGAGTACTTAAATCGGGCGCGGGGCTTGCTTTCACAGAGGCCCGGGACCGTTGGAGACAGTGGAGGAGGGTCAGGGCGGTGAGTACTTAAATCGGGCGCGGGGCTTGCTTTCACAGACGCCCGGGACCGTTGGAGACAGTGGAGGAGGGTCAGGGCGGTGAGTACTTAAATCGGGCGCGGGGCTTGCTTTCACAGAGGCCCGGGACCGTTGGTGACAGTGGAGGAGGGTCAGGGCGGTGAGTACTTAAATCGGGCGCGGGGCTTGCTTTCACAGAGGCCCGGGACCGTTGGAGACAGTGGAGGAGGGTCAGGGCGGTGAGTACTTAATTCGGGCGCGGGGCTTGCTTTCACAGAGGCCCGGGACCGTTGGAGACAGTGGAGGAGGGTCAGGGCGGTGAGTACTTAATTCGGGCGCGGGGCTTGCTTTCACAGAGGCCCGGGACCGTTGGAGACAGTGGAGGAGGGTCAGGGCGGTGAGTACATAAATCGGGCGCGGGGCTTGCTTTCACAGAGGCCCGGGACCGTTGGAAACAGTGGAGGAGGGTCAGGGCGGTGAGTACTTAAATCGGGCGCGGGGCTTGCTTTCACAGAGGCCCGGGACCGTTGGAGACAGTGGAGGAGGGTCAGGGCGGTGAGTACTTAAATCGGGCGCGGGGCTTGCTTTCACAGAGGCCCGGGACCGTTGGAGACAGTGGAGGAGGGTCAGGGCGGTGATTACTTAAATCGGGCGCGGGGCTTGCTTTCACAGAGGCCCGGGACCGTTGGAGACAGTGGAGGAGGGTCAGGGCGGTGAGTACTTCAATCCGGCGCGGGGCTTGCTTTCACAGAGGCCCGAGACCGTTGGAGACAGTGGAGGATGGTCAGGACGTTGAGTACTTAAATCGGGCGCGGGGCTTGCTTACACAGAGGCCCGGGACCGTTGGAGACAGTGGAGGAGGGTCAGGGCGGTGAGTACTTAAATCGGGCGCGGTGCTTGCTTTCACAGAGGCCCGGGACCGTTGGAGACAGTGGAGGAGGGTCAGGGCGGTGAGTACTTAAATCGGGCGCGGGGCTTGCTTTCACAGAGGCCCGGGACCGTTGGAGACAGTGGAGGAGGGTCAGGGCGGTGAGTACTTAAATCGGGCGCGGGGCTTTCTTTCACAGAGGCCCGGGACCGTTGGAGACAGTGGAGGAGGGTCAGAGCGGTGAGTATATAAATCTGGCGCGGGGCTTGCTTTCACAGAGGCCCGGGACCGTTGGAGACAGTGGAGGAGGGTCAGGGCGGTGACTACTTAAATCGGGCGCGGGGCTTGCTTTCACAGAGGCCCGGGACCGTTGTAGACAGTGGAGGAGGGTCAGGGCGGTGAGTACTTAAATCGGGCGCGGGGCTTGCTTTCGCAGAGGGCCGGGACCGTTGGAGACAGTGGAGGAGGTTCAGGGCGGTGAATACTTAAATCGGGCGTGGGGCTTGCTTTCACTGAGGCCCGGGACCGCTGGAGACAATGGAGGAGGGTCAGGGCGGTGAGTACTTAAATCGGGCGCGGGGCTTGCTTTCACAGAGGCCCGGGACCGTTGGAGACAGTGTAGGAGGGTCAGGGCGGTGAGTACTTAAATCGGGCGCGGGGCTTGCTTTCACAGAGGCCCGGGACCGTTGGAGACAGTGGAGGAGGGTCAGGGCGGTGAGTACTTAAATCGGGCGCGGGGCCTTGCTTTCACAGAGGCCCGGGACCGTTGGAGACAGTGGATGAGGGTCAGGGCGGTGAGTACTTAAATCGGGCGCGGGGCTTGCTTTCACAGAGGCCCGGGACCGTTGGAGACAGTGGAGGAGGGTCAGGGCGGTGAGTATATAAATCGGGTGCGGGGCTTTCTTTCACAGAGGCCCGGGACCGTTGGAGACAGTGGAGGAGGGTCAGGGCGGTGAGTACTTAAATCGGGCGCGGGGCTTGCTTTCACAGAGTCCCGGGACCGTTGGAGACAGTGGAGGAGGGTCAGGGCGGTGAGTACTTAAATCGGGCGCGGGGCTTGCTTTCACAGAGGCCCGGGACCGTTGGAGACAGTGGAGGAGGGTCAGGGCGGTGAGTACTTAAATAGGGCGCGGGGCTTGCTTTCACAGAGGCCCGGGACCATTGGAGACAGTGGAGGAGGGTCAGGGCGGTGAGTACTTAAATCGGGCGCGGGGCTTGCTTTCACAGAGGCCCGGGACCGTTGGAGACAGTGGAGGAGGGTCAGGGCGGTGAGTACTTAAATCGGGCGCGGGGCTTCCTTTCACAGAGGCCCGGGACCGTTGGAGACAGTGGAGGAGGGTCAGGGCTTTTACCAAAACTCGTGACGTTCCACACTTCATAGGCAGGGTTCTGGTGGAAGCCGCTGATTGGCGGAAGCAGACTAGAGGAAGCAGCTGGTTGGGTGCAACCTCAGGTTAGCATTTCTGCTTTCTGGTTAAAGGTACAGTGCTTTAGTAAAGGTACAGTGGGCTAAAGGTACAGTGCTTTTCGTTTATATAATAAAGGTGCAGTTTAAAGGGCAAGAGGGAGCAGCTGTTTGTGTCAGATACCTGCTGATTTCTCCCAGCAGTTTCTATTGTATTATACTGGTATCGGATCCAGGGTAAGGCGAGAAAATGACAGTCAGAGCAGTGTACTGTTCTGGATGTCAGATGTGGGAGGTCATGGTGTCGGATGGCCCTCCAGACGTCCACATCTGCACCAGGTGCAGAGAGATGGGGCTCCTAAGGGACCGTATTAGGTTCCTGGAGCAGCAGCTCGATGACCTCTGTCTGGTCAGGGAGAGTGACGAGGTCATAGAGGGGAGTTATAGGGAGGTGGTCACTCCAAAACCACGGGACAGAGACACGTGGGTCATGCTAAGGAAGGGCAAGGGGCAGAAGCAGGAACGAGGGAGTACTCCAATGTCGGTACACCTTGCAAATAAGTACTCCTGTTTGAGTACGGATGGGGGTGACAGCCTACCCGGTGGTAGCAACAGCGGACGGGCCTCCAGCACAGAGACCGGCCCTGTTGCTCCGAAAGGTAGGGAAAAAAAGAAGAGGGCAATTGTAATAGGGGACTCTATTGTTAGGGGGTCGCATAGACGTTTCTGTGGACGCAGTCGGGAGACCAGGATGGTGGTCTGCCTCCCTGGTGCCAAGGTCTCGGATGTGTCTGAACGCATCCAAGATATCATGAAATCAGAGGGAGAGGAGCCTGAGGTCGTGGTACATATTGGTACAAATGACATAGGTAAAAAAAGTGAAGAGGTCCTGAAGGGAGGATTTAGGGAGTTGGGAGGAGAGTTAAGGAAAAGGACCAAAAAGGTAACAATCTCAGGATTACTGCCTGTACCACGCGACAGTGAGAGTAGGAATGGAGCGAGGGGGAGGATAAATGCGTGGCTGAAAGACTGGTGCAGAGGGCAGGGATTCAAGTATCTGGATCATTGGGACTTCTTTCGGGGAAGGTGGGACCTGTACAGAAAGGATGGGTTGCACTTGAACACGCGGGGGACCAATATCCTGGCGGGGAAATTTGCAAAGGTCACTGGGGAGACTTTAAACTAGAATGGTTGGGGCGAGGGACTCAAATAGAGAAAGGTAGTAGACAGAATGGGAGGCAGGAAGCAGAAAATGGTAGCACTCGGACACAAGAGGAGAAAGGAAAAAAAGGAAATAAACAGAGAAGAAGAGACGGGGGGTTTCTTAAATGTGCATATTTTAATGCTAGGAGCATTGTAAGAAAGGTGGATGAGCTTAGAGTCTGGATAGACACCTGGAAGTATGATGTTGTGGCGATCAGTGAAACATGGTTGCAGGAGGGCTGTGATTGGAAACTAAATATTCCAGGATTTCGTTGCTTCAGGTGTGATAGAATTGGAGGGGAAGAGGTGGATGTGTTGCATTGCTAGTCAGGGAAGATATTACAGCAGTGCTTTGGCAGGATAGATTGGAGGGCTCATCTGGGGAGGCTATTTGGGTGGAACTGAGAAGTGGGAAAGGTGTAGCAACACTTATAGGGGTGTATTATAGACCGCCAAATGGGGAACGAGAATTGGAAGAGCAAATATGTAAGGAGATAGCAGATATTAGTAGTAAGCACAAGGTAGTGATTGTGGGAGATTTCAACTTTCCACACATAGACTGGGAAACACTTTCTGTAAATGGGCTGGATGGTTTGGAGTTTGTAAAATGTGTGCATGATAGTTTTTTGCAGCAATACATAGAGGTACCTACTAGAGGAGGGGCAGTGCTGGACCTCCTGTTAGGAAATGAGACGGGACAGGTGGCGGAAGTATGCGTTGGGGAGCACTTCGGGTCCAGTGATCACAATACCATTAGTTTCAATATAATTATGGAGAACGTCAGAACTGGACCTAGGGTTGAGATTTTTGATTGGAGAAAGGCTAACTTTGATGAGATGCGAGATGATTTAAAAGGAGTGGTCTGGGACATTTTGTTTTATGGGAAAGATGTAGAAGAGAAATGGTGGACATTTAAAGGGGAAATTTTAAGAGTACAGAATCTTTATGTTCCTGTTCGGTTGAAAGGAAACAGTAAAAATCGGAAAGAGCCCTGGTTTTCAAGGGAAATTGGACATCTTGTTCGGAAAAAGAGGGAGATCTACAATAATTATAGGCAGCATGAAGTAAATGAGGTGCTTGTGGAGTATAAGGAATGTAAAAAGAATCTTAAGAAAGAAATTAGAAAAGCTAAAAGAAGATATGAGGTTGCTTTGGCAAGTAAGGTGAAAATAAATCCAAAGGGTTTCTACAGCTATATTAATAGCAAAAGGATAACGAGGGATAACATTGGTCCATTGGAGAAACAGAGTGGGCAGCTATCTGCAGAGCCAAAAGAGATGGGAGAGATATTGAACAATTTCTTTTCTTCGGTATTCACCAAGGAGAAGGATATTGAATTATGTGAGGTAAGGGAAACGAGTAGAGTAGTTATGGATACTATGAGTTTCAAAGTAAAATAAGTACTGACACTTTTGAAAAATATAAAAGTGGATAACTCCAGGTCCTGACAGGATATTCCCTAGGACATTGAGGGAAGTTAGTGTAGAAATAGCCGGGGCTATGACAGAAATATTTCAAATGTCATTAGAAACGGGAATAGTCCCCGAGGATTGGCGTACTGCGCATGTTGTTCCATTGTTTAAGAAGGGTTCTAAGAGTAAACCTAGCAATTATAGACCTGTTAGTTTGACTTCAGTGGTGGGCAAATTAGTGGAAAAGATACTTAGAGATAATATATATAAGCATCTGGATAAACAGGGGCTGATTAGGAACAGTCACCATGGATTTGTGCCTGGAAGGTCATGTTTGACTAATCTTCTTGAATTTTTTGAAGAGATCAGGGATCTGTGTTGGTTCCTTAGTTGTTTGTCATGTACATCAATGATCTGGATGAAGTGGTGGTAAATTGAATTAGTAAGTATGCAGATGATACCAAGATAGGGGGTGTTGTGGATAATGAAGAGGATTTCCAAAGCCTGCAGAGTGATTTAGGCCATTTGGAAAAATGGGCTGAAAGATGGCAGATGGAGTTTAATGCTGATAAATGTGAGGTGTTACACCTTGGCAGGACAAATCAAAATAGGACGTACATGATAAATGGTAGGGAATTGAAGAATACAGTTGAACAGAGGGATCTGGGAATAACCGTGCATAGTTCCTTGAAGGTGGAATCTCATATAGATAGGGTGGTAAAGAAAGCTTTTGGTATGCTAGCCTTTATAAATCAGAGCATTGAGTATAGAAGCTGGGATGTAATGTTAAAATTGTACAAGGCATTGGTGAGACCAAATCTGGCGAATGGTGTACAATTTTGGTCGCCCAATTATAGGAAGGATGTCAACAAAATAGAGAGAGTACAGAGGAGATTTACTAGAATGTTGCCTGGGTTTCAACAACTAAGTTACAGAGATAGGTTGAATACGTTAGGTCTTTATTCTCTGGAGCGCAGAAGGTTAAGGCGGGACTTGATAGAGGTCTTTAAAATGATGAGAGGGATAGACAGAGTTGATGTGATCAAGCTTTTCCCTTTGAGAATAGGGAAGATTCAAACAAGAGGACATGACTTCAGAATTAAGGGACAGAGTTTAGGGGTAACATGAGGGGGAACTTCTTTACTCAGAGAGTGGTAGCGGTGTGGAATGAGCTTCCAGTGGAAGTGGTGGCGGCAGGTTCGTTGGTATCATTTAAAAATAAATTGGATAGGCATATGGATGAGAAGAGAATGGAGGGTTATGGTATGAGTGCAGGCAGGTGGGACTAAGGGAAAAAGTTGTTCGGCACGGACTTGTAGGGCCGAGATGGCCTGTTTCCGTGCTGTAATTATTATATGGTTATATGGTTATATGAGGCTCTCACTAGGGTCCTCGATATGCCGCAGCTGCGCATTTGCTCCCCCTTTACTCCCCCTTTACCCCTCCCCCCCACAGAATCCTCCGTGTCCTCATCTTCCACCCCATGCCGTCACGTACGGCATTTAATTCACCAACATTTTTACCACCTCCAACGCGATCCCACTAGTGGCCACACCTTCCCAGCTACACCCCTTTATGCTTTTTACAGACACCGTTCCCTGCGCAACTCCCTGGTTAACTCGTCCCTACCCACGCAAAACCACCTCTTCCCCAAGTACTTTCACCGGCAACCGCAGGAGATGCAACACCTGTCCATTTACCGACCCCCTCGACTCCATCCAAGGACCCCGACAGTCTTTTCAGATGAGGCAGAGGTTCACTTGCACCTCCTCCAACCTCATCTACCGTATCCGCTGTTCCAGGTGTCAACGTGTGGACATCCGTGAGACCAAGCGCAGGGTTGGCGGTCGTTTCGCTGAACATCTCCTCTCAGTCCGCGTTAACCTGCACAATCTCCCGGTTGCTCAGCATTTTAACTATCCCTCCCATTCCAAATCTCACTCTGACAATGGAGGAGGCCCAGCGCAAATTGAAGGAATAGCACCTCATATTTCGCTTAGGTAGCCTACGGCCCAGCGGTATATGGACCTCGCTAACTTCAAATAGCCATTGCTTCCCCACTCTCTACATCCCCTCGCCCTTCCCAGTTATCCCCCCAGTCTTACTGTCTCCGACTACATTCTATCATTGCCCCGCCCACGCCCGTGAAATCAGTCTGAAGAAGGGCCTTTTTTTAAAAATACATTTTTATTAAAGGCAACTGCATATCATAATCTAAACCAGTACAGACTGTGTTTAACAGTTACATATTAAATATCCAGGTTTCCAGGGACCCAGTTACCAAAGTAGCTGGGATCCTCCTTTATCGGTTACCTATTAACATTGCCTCTAATTATTTATTTATATTTATAGATAGGAAAAATAAAGGAAAAAAAGAAAGAAATTAGAAAAACAGGATAAACTATCAATAATACAACTTGGGAGATAGGCCCGTAGGTCAGAGAACATAACTATGCATCTAGTCCTGGGTTCAGGCTTCAGTCCGGCCTGCGCGTCGGTCCAATCTACCCCTTCAAGTAATCTATAAATGGAGACCATATTCTAATAAATAATTCTGGTTTATCAATTAAGACATATCTATTTTTGTCCAAATGTAAGGTCGCCGACATCTCCATAATCCACATCTTGTTTGTGGGGGTTGTTGGGTTTTTCAACATTTTAATATCAATTTCCCCCAATTATTATACTGTCATCAAGGAAATGTCTTTGGTTTGTTGTGAGTCTTAGGTATTGTTCTGAAATGCCCAATATTATTAATTTGGGATCGGGATCCAGTTTGATATTGACGACTACAGAGATTATTTAAAAAATATCCATCCAGTAATTTTAAATTTTAATACAGTTTACAAAAGTATGGGTTAAATTAGCCACGTGGTATTGACATTTATCAGAGATAGGAGAGATATTAAGAAAAATTCTATTTACTTTTGTTTTAGAATAATGCAGTCTATATAGTACTTTAAATTGTATTAAAGAATGTCTGGTATTTAACGAACATTGGCGTATATGTTGTAGGCTTTCCTCCCAAATATCTTTCGTTGTAGTTTGAGCTAAATCCTTTTCCCATGCTTGACTGTATAATTCCGTCGACGGATTCTCACTGTCTAAAAAAGTATTATAAATGTAAGATATTAATTTGACTGTGTTAGGGTGTTTATTCTAATATTCATCTAAAATCTCTGGTTCTCTGGTTCTGTATTCTCGTGTATGTGTTTTAACATAATCTTTAAGTTGTAAATATCTAAAATGTTGAATGTTATCCGTAATTCTGTTGTAACTCCTGAAACGTGAGAAAAAATACAATTTCTATAAAAATGTCCCATATTATTAATTCCATGATTTTTCCATTGTGCAAACCCTTTATCCAACACGAAGGGTTTAAATGAGGGATTTTACTTCGGAGTCACGTGAGTAACTACGTGAGAACCTGTCCAGCACGCATGCGCGCCATGAGCGTTCACGCAGATGCAACAGCGACGAACGGGAGCACGGGTGCTCCCGCTACAAGCCTGAAGGAACGGACCGTTAGGTAAGTAATTACCCACAGATTCGAGTTCACAACTTTGCCCCTCGTTGTGTACCAGGGGAAACTGGAGCAAACCAGCAGAGGGAAACGGCCCCCGAGAAGGAACGTTCCGTCAGTGGAGGGGGGAGAGGCGGCACCTGGACCGCACACGCTGCGGACCACAGTCAGGGTACTGAGCCGATCCCCAGTCCGCTAACAGCTGTCTGACCAACAGCAGCGGACTGGAGGGAAATTCAAAAACCGGCCGGTAATCCCTGCATACACCCGACAAGGAGACTCGCCACCTGAGAACCGCAGATGTCGCCCGGAAACGGTAGGCAGCCTCCAGCAGCAAAGTCAGCAACCAAACCTCGGGCTGGAGCCAGACACGGAAGATGGAACCGGCACTTCAAACTACCACCCGAGAGCGAGTAAGTGTCTGTTTTCCAAGCCTAGAGAAAGGTCATGGAGTAAAAACTCCAGCGAGACTTGCCTCGGGAGCTGGGGCAAGCTCGCCAACGGAGCATAATACTCCCGCTCCAGTGCACTAATAGCACTGTCCATCTCCCTTATCGAGGGATCGATGGCGACCAGGGCTTGGCAGGTCAAGAAGAGGGGTCACTGTTTGAACAACATCGGGAGTATGCTTGAGGTACAGGATCAGGAAGAGCTGATGGGTGTGGCCGCTACGTGGCTGCACCACGAGCGAGATGGCCCTTTCAGTCTAAACTGACGGCCAGCTTACTACCTGTCTCTCAAAAAAAAAAAAAAAATGTCCAAGACAGGTAGTCATGAGGCGTTGGATTTTATCACGCCTCCCCAAAATTGCATTTACTCAAAGTGCCTGCCATTATTGGGGGTACATTGAGCAGCGCATTTAAAAACCCAATTATCTTAAATTGCATTTGATACCCCTGACGTCATTTCCGCATGCTCATTCCAGAGAAGCAGGGTAGTATGGCAAAACACCTGACCCTACTGTTCAACACAGTATGCTCCGCAACTTTTCGAAGGAAGTCATAAGACCTGCCCTCAACCTAAAAAATTCACAGGACTGTGAGTACGCCGACCTCACAACCACAGATCCTGCTATCTGGCAAAGTTACCAAATCAAGCCTAAAAACTGGACGAAATGTTCAAGATATTCGGCATCGTGGGGGCAGGGCCTGGAATGAGCAAACCACACAAAACTAGACAGCAGTACCTCCACGCGTCCACCAGTAAGCGTCCACTTAATGGTACTGGTGAAAGCTCGGGGCCCGCATGCCAGCCCCCGTAAGCCTTTTCAGGCCAGGGTCCAGAGCGGGCCCCATGGAAAATGCGCCACCCCCCAACAACACCATCCCGACAGACAAGGAACAAGAAACCGAAGAAATGAACACCACTAAACAACAGTGAAGGCAGATGAGTATGATTCCTACCGTCACATGCAAGGTGAAGGGGTTGTACTAACAGGGGGGTGGAATCACACCTGGGTTGGAAGCATGAAGAAATATCACACTTGGTAGTTATATACCAAAAGTATTCAAGGATAACAATTGAATTAAGGAACGTGCCACCAGTTCAGCATGCACCCCAAAGGGGTTTACCCTCCCAGTAAAAAAGAACACGCGGGACTAGCTAATTCGATAAGATATACAAAAGGGTCATAAAGAAGTCTAATATGAACCTTTGGTACCAAAAAACCATAGATGGTGAATGTCGCACCATCATTGATTTAACCACTTGAATATTTTCACCAGGTTACACACTTTATGGAAACTTGTAACTGCTAACCGTGAATTTTCTAGGATGCCTTATTGTAGACATCGACTTAAAAGATGTATACTATTCAGTACCCATTCGTAAAAGATCTTCGGAGATACCGCAATTTACCTGGATGGGGTAACTATGGCAGTATAAATTATTGACAATTGCTAAATATGAGCCAAAACTGTCTCCCAAGATATTCAAACCAGCCCTGACACTATTAAGGAACATATCGTCATGGCATGTCTCTATGATATTAACGACAGACAAAACCATGGATATAGCTAAATCAGCAGCATTAGCTAACAAAACCTATTTAGCCTGGGCTCTCTCATACAATCCAGATAAATCTACGTTGACACCATCCATAACTATTGACTATCTGGTATTCAATTAACTCTATCCACTTGTCTATAACATTGCCAAAAGGAGAGTCAGCGTATGGCACAACCTGTAACAATTAATTATAACAATCAACCAACCATTCAACAAAGTGGCAAGAGTAATTGAGAAATTAGTAGCAGCATTACCAGCTACTTAACTTGAACCTTTCCATTAGAGCAAAGGTGCTAGTGTTTAAACAAAATAATCCATACCCAGAACAGGTGGCAAATTAACTAATCTGGAGTCGTCATCACTACAGACACTGGGCATAAACCTAGTTGGAAATATTGAGTACGTTCTATGGGTAAAAGCATATTGTTCAGTAGTGCACCATTTTGCATGTTTGTTTAAAAATTAACAACATCACAGTGGTGGCATATACCAAACCACTTGGGCGGAATAAAATCGATATCATGTGACAATATATTTAACAATTGGTAACCGTATGTCGTCAAACATATTTGACCATCAGCAACTTACCTACCAGGTGAGCTAAATACTGTAAACAGACATATTAAACCAAAGTATTTGCTGAAATTACAAAGCAATATGGAACACCAGATATCGATTTCCTTGTATTCCAATTGAATCACCACGTACTGATGTATGTCGCATGAAACCAGACCTTGAGGCAGCGGCAATGGATACGTTCCCGCTGAACTGGGGGGGGGGGAGGTCTAATCTCTATGTTCTCCCCTTTTCGACATCATCAGTCAGGTACTACGGCCTCATCAGTCGGGTACTACGCAAAATACAGATGGACTCTGCTTCAGGTATTTTGATAGTACCCGACTAAACCTACACAGTCATGGTTCCCAGTGCTCGACATGGTCATTTAAACCCTAATGATTCCCAGTAGCCCAGACTTATCAACTCACCCAGTATCAGGCATAAACCACCCATGCCACGATAAATTAAACTACTGGATTGCAGATTTGAAAGACCACTGCTGGGCCTGGGTTGCAGAATTGGGAAGACCACTGTTGGGCTTGGATTGTCAGACAGCACTATCGACACGATGACAGCATCCCATCCCATATCCACAAGGCAACATACTTGGCGAACATCAAGAAGTGGGAAGATTCTGTTCAAATACCGGAACTACATATTCAACTACAACAAACCATGTACTGGAGTTCCTGGCAGGTCTTCACCACAATGAAGGACTCAGCTACAGCGCCATTAATACAGCCAGTAGTGCTCTGTCAGCCTACTTAACTCAGACACCAGGAAAACAGGCCATAGGGTACCACCCTCTGGTGATAAAATTCAGGAGAGGCACATTCAACTCTAATCCCCCATCCTTAGGTACATCCAAATCTGGGATGTCAGTGTGGACCTGACGTACCTTAGGTGATGGTCACCAGCCAGATCCCTCACCCTGGAACAGCTTACCCTGAAGACGGTCATGCTGATAGCCTTGTCTCAGCACAAAGAGTCCAGTTCCTCCATCTACTACGATTGGACAATATGGTTATAACACCAGACCATGTCACATTTACCATTCAGGGGCTGGTCAAACAGAGCAGACCAGGAACATCAGGTCCAGTCATGGAATTCCGGGCATACCCACCTGAACCACGGTTATGTGACATGACCCACTTATTGAATTACATCGACACAATAAGAAATCCCCGAGGGAGTGAAAAAGCCTTATGGGTCAGCCACAAGAATCCTCATGGTCGGGTGACGAGCCAAACTATCTCAAGTGGCTCAAGCAGGTACTGGGAGTTGCTGGAGTAAATACTAACGTGCATAAATCTTACTCCACCAGGACGGCATCCACATCGGTGACAAGAGGATGGACGTGCCTATGAACCACATCCTGACTACAGCGGGGTGGTCTAGGCAGTATACGTTCCAAACTTTATAACAAGCCGCTGGCAGAACCTGTATCGTTTGCAGAAAAAGTATTAGAATCTGCAAATATATAATTTAAGCCGGGGGAGCATGTTGGTCTTGTTATTGTTAATATCACCATTATTGTTTTACAAACAGATTCATGGTTGATTACGATAACATACTTCCTCCCTCGAATGACTTCGGCAGCGAGTGAAGTATGAACTGTTACACGGTTTGAAATCACAGAGCTTTAAAATATTCACGTAGTCACTCACGCGACTCCGAAGTAAAATAGTAAGATTAAACGAGAACTTACCAGTTCGAAGTTTGATCTGTATTTTATGAGGAATTACGATGAGGGATTACGTGCCCTCCGCTCCCACCCTCAATTATAGATATCGACTGGTATTTAAATTCTACTTTTCTTTACTATGTTTATTTCAATTATTGTGTCTTCTGTGATTCCACACCGCTGCTTTGAAGTTGACGCGCATGCGTGCTGGACGGGTTTTTCACGTAATCCCTCATCGTAACTCCTCATAAAATACAGATCAAACGTCGAACTGGTAAATTCTCGTTTAATCTTACTATAATTTGCAATGGGGAGAGAAAGTGATGAATTGTCCAGTTTTAATGTATTTTTTAATTGTTTCCAAAATCGAATACCACTGTATACCGGAAGTGGCGGCGCTGTTAACAGCTGCGACTCGCCTGCAGTCCGTCTGTTTTTAATTTTTTCTGTAATTTTTTTTGTCTTGTTTTGGTTAAGTTTTAGTTTGTTGGGTTGTGTTAGAGGCGGTGAGACATGTTCCCTGTCTCTTCCTTCGGGCGAATGCGACTTTTTCGTGTGGTATCCCCTTCTCTGCCTCCGTCTGCGCTGAGGCCTAATGGTGGAGTTGGCGGCCTCCAACCTGCGACCGACCCCGAGGCTCCGGAGGCAGAGCCAGCCAGGACTCACCAACGAGAGGCTGGCCGTCTTCGGGGCTAAGGTAGCGGTGGCCCCGACTTGCTGGTGCGGCGTTCTGGCTTTCGGCGGCGGCCTGGAGCTGATGCAGCAGGGCTCGGAGATGGGGCGGCTGCCCGGAGCTGGGGCGGCGGCCCGGAGCGGTGACTGCGGGACCTGGAGCGGCGACTGCGGTACCCGGAGCTGGGGCAGCGGCCCGGAGCGGAGACTGCGGGACCCGGAGCTGCGGCAGCGGCCCGGAACGGAGACTGCGGGACCCGGTGCTGGGGCGGCGGCCTGGAGCGGAGACTGCGGGACCCGGAGCTTGGCCGGCAGCCTGGAGCTGGGGCCGCGGCCTGGAGCTGGGGCGGCGGCCCGGAGCTGGGGCGGCGGCCCGGAGCGGAGACTGTGGGACCTGGAGCTGGGGCGGCTGCCCGGAGCTGATGCTGTGGAGGGCCGTCTCGGAGCGGAGACGGCGTTCCGGCTTTCGGTGGCGGCGACATCACCACGGAGGTCCGCTGGACTGGAGAGCGGCATCTCCGTCCTGGATCGATCGCCTCAGCGCAGAAGGAGAACAAGGAGGGAAGAGACGGAGACTAAGACTTTGCCTCCATCACAGTGAGGATGTGCTTGGTGAACTCACTGTGGTGGATGTTTAATATGTGTTTATTGTATGTTTTGTTATTATAGATTCTGCGTATGACTGCAGACAATAAAGGATCTATCTATCTATCTATCTATCTATCTATCTATCTATCTATCTATCTATCTATCTATCTATCTATCTATCTATCTATCTATCTATCTATCTATCTATCTATCTATCTATCTATCTATCTATCTATCTATCTATCTATCTATCTATCTATCTATCTATCTATCTATCTATCTATCTATCTATCTTGTAGGGTTTTCACTATATATTTTTTAATTCAATTTTGTGGGAGCTAACGGAATCGGACCAATTTCAAAAAGCAAACAGTCTTCCTTTTTCCATCTTTAACCAGTTTGATTGTTGATCCATATCTTCCAACCAAAAGTTCATATTTTTGACATTGACTGCCCAGAAGTAAAATAAAAAATTGGTAAAACTAATCCTCCTTTGGTCTTATATTTGCATAAGTGTTTTTGCTTATTCTATGGTTCTTATAATTCCAAATAAAACTTGTCACTATAGAGTCAACTTTTTAAAATAATTTATTTGGGATATATAGAGGAATTGATTGAAAAAGGTATGGCAATTGCGGAAGGAAAACATTTTTATAGCGTTAATTCTACCGAGCATTGAAATGAGAAGTGTTTTCCAATATTGAATATTCTTATGCAATTTATTATGTAAAGGCATAACATTTGATTTAAATAAAGAAGTATATTTCTTGGTCACATAAATTCCTAGGTATTTAATTTTTTCATTTAATATTCTGAAAGGTGATTGTTGCAATATGTATAACTTAGGTTCCGTTATTGGCATAATCTCACTTTTATTCCAATTAATGCTATATCCCGAAAATAAACCAAATTGAGTTATAAGATTTAACAAGTTTGGAATGCTGATTTCTGGGTGTGTAATATATAGTAATACATCGTCTGCATATAAAGAGATTTTATTAATTGTATTTTTAATATTATACCCATATATTTCTGGATGTGCTCGAACACTTTCTGCTTGTGGTTCAATAGCAAGGGCGAATAATAACGGAGATAACCGGAATCCTTGTCTGCAACCTTTAGATAAATCAAATATTGATGATAACATTTGATTTGTCATTATTCTAGCTGTTGGGTTGGTATATAATAACTTAACCCATGTGCAAAACATCTCACCCAGTTGAAAATGTTCCATCACCGAAAATAAATAGACCCATTCCACTTGGTCGAATGCTTTCTCAGCGTCTAACGAGATGACTGCTAGATCTACATTAGTTATTCTGTTTGAGTATATAATATTAAATAGTCGTCTCAGATTATAATATGAGTAGTGTTTTGGAATAAAGCCTGTTTGGTCGGTGTGTATTAATTTATGAATCACTAAACTTAATCTATGGGCTAAAATTTTGGTTAATATTTTCTGGTCGGTGTTTTAGAGTGCGATTGCACTAAATGGCCCCGGGTCTTCCTGGGTCTTCAGGGTCCTTATCCGTTTTGGGTATGAGTAGTATTGTTGATTAATTTAAAGTTTCTGGTAGTTTCTGTTGCGTGAAGGCATGAGTGTATAGTGTCCATAGGCGTGGGCAGACCAGATCATGGATTTGTATATAACATTCACTATTTAAACGTGGCCTTTCCATTTTTTAAAGAACTAATAGATCCTTCAATATCTTTTACTGATTTTCGGCCCCTAATAATTCCCTCTCTTTCAGATCTAAAGCTGTAAGATTACATTTCTGTAAAAATGATTCCATTCCTGCAGACCCCCCTATCGTTTTGGTTGAGTAAAGTGTTTGATAGTATTGAGAAAATCTATAATTAATATCCTTCGGTAATGTTAGCATTTCTCCCGTATCTAATTAAATGTTATAGATTGTTTTTTTCCCCCTCCTGCTTCCGAAGTTGGCGTGCTAGTATTTTTTGTGGTTTATCACCGAACTCAAAGTGTAGTTGTTTAATATTTTGATAAAGTTTTCTGATTTGATCTGAATATATTTGATTTAACTTATCTTTGAGTGTAGCAATTTTATTACGTGTTATCGAGGAGCGCGTAATTGCATTTTCCATATCTAATTGCCTTATCTCCCTTTCCAATGCCTGTTGTTTGGCGCGATTTTCTTTATTACGAAAAGCTTGCGCAGAAAGTAACGCACCTCGTATAAATGCTTTAAATGTTTCCCGAAGAATGGAGGCAGGTATTTCAGGGCAGTCATTAGTCTCGAAAAACATATTTATCTGTGTAATAAGCTATTCATAACATGCTTTATCATTTAAAATTTGAAGATTAAGTCACCGACAGTCTTTTCAGATGAGGCAGAGGTTCATTTGCACCTCCTCCAACCTCATCTACTGTATCCGCTGTTCCAGGTGTCAACTTTTGGACATCGGTGAGACCAAGCGCAGCGTTGGCGGTCGTTTCGCTGAACACCTCCTCTCAGTCCACGTTAACCTGCACAATCTCCCGGTTGCTCAGCATTTTAACTACCCCTCCCATTCCAAATCTCACTCTGACAATGGAGGAGGCCCAGCGCAAATTGGAGGAATAGCACCTCACATTTCGCTTGGGTAGCTTACAGCCCAGCGGTATATGGACCTCGCTAACTTCAAATAGCCATTGCTTTCCAACTCTCTACATCCCCTCGCCCTTCCCAGTTATCCTCCCAGTCTTACTGTCTCCGACTACATTCTATCATTGCCCCGCCCACGCCCGTGAAATCAGTCTAAAGATGGGTCTTGACCCGAAATGTCACCAATTTCTTCTCTCCAGAGATGCTGCATGTCTCACTGAGTCACTCCAGCATTTTGAGTCTACCTTCGATTGAAATCAGCATCTGTATTTCTTTCCTACACACCATTCTTGTAAGCCTCCTCTGAACTCTCTACAGAGCCAGCACATCCTTCCTCAGACATGGTGCCCAACATTTCTCACCGTATTCCAAATGTGGCCTGAGCAGCGGCTTATAGAGATTCAGCGTTACAACCATGTTTTGCATACAAGCCTTCATGAAGGCAACAAAGTCCAGCTCCAAGAGGACTGGACTTGGTTGCCTTCCCTCACAGTGGGAACCATTGTGGGGTGATGTTTTTATGTTTTATGTTAAATTATTTAATGTTGTGTCTTATTTTTATTGCTATGTTGCAGATAGCTCGGATAACATGGCTACTGGAGGCGAGAGTGAACGCTAACGCGTTTGGCTGGCGATGCTCTCTCTCCGAATTGTGTATTGTTGCTGTATATGTTGTTTTTGTTTCATGCTTATATTAATTGTAAGGTGTCCTTGAGAGTCCTGAAAGGCGCCTTATATATAAAATGTATTATTATTATTATTATTATAAAAGGTGCAGGTCCAGCTGCAATTCCCCTGTCCCTCACTGGGGGCAGCACCGGATATCCGGCTTCAGCGGCAACACCGCCTATCCGGGTGACGTGACAGCAGGCAGGGCCGCCTCTGACGTCACAGCCCGCTCGGCCCGTTGGGGTTTAAAACCGGTGCGCGGCCGTTTAAAGAGGAGGGCGGGAGATATTCCGGTCCCCAGGGAGGTGCAGTTTACTCCCCGAGATGTTGACACGTCCGCTCTCAGTCCGATCCTGGGTTACTACAGCGACCGCAGTTCCCTCTTCCCGGTCGCACTGAATTCATTCGCCCTCAGCCTGAAATAAATCCAGGATTATAGAGGAAATACCCAGATGCTAAACGAAATGGCCCAGTCTGTCCATGCAGTTGTAGAAGATCTCCCCTGTGGACCCGAAGCGTGGCCGAGTCCTTTTCAATATGTTCATCATTACGATTTTTTTTAAAATTCAGATAACGAGATGAGGTTGCATTTCGCTCCCGCAATCCCAGGCCTGTTATTCACAAACATGGTTACCTCTGGGTCAAGTTGCTCGTTAGAGGAAGGGAGGAGAGAGTGGATGGTTGAACTGCTATCTGTACTTTGAGAGAGCTGAGCGGAGGATGACAAGTAAGGCTGTAGCAATTCGTTATCAGCAAGCTGATGTTGTAACAAGTGCAAACTCAGCCTTGAGACGGATTTTGTCGCACGGGTACGGCAACATATTGCAATGTGGTTGCATTTCTTGCAGAAATTAAAGGTTTTACCATAGCAATACAGGATTCTCGACAAGTAGCATGAACCTAGTTGCAATTGGGACATCGAGCAGCAGACTTTCTCTGCTGCCAGGCCAGTGAAGGCTGCGGACGCATGTTACGACAGGGGGCGTTTGTAAGATTGACAGTATACAGCACACGCTGGCCTGAGATCACAGACTTAGTGTGAGAAGATGTTATCTCAGCAATCCGACAGGCGTGCTCGGCTTGTTCGCACTTCTGACACCATATAATGAGTCGAGTCTAACACACATCAAGATACAACACATGTGTATTAAAGTCCACTTACAGCATCGGTCTGCAAGACATTACGGTTCCTAGCAGCTACTCAGACTTAATGGCATAGGCAAGCTCTTGGTAAAATGAATCGCATATTAGGCGGGACAACTACTAACAAGCACTTCAATTGGTTAGTAGGAAATAACCAATCTACAAATACCTTGGAGTGGACCTGGGCAGTAAACTGGGCTGGTCCAGGAACGTTGAGGCCCTGTACAAGAAGGGACAGAGCCGGCTATACTTTGTGTGAATACTCCGCTCCTTCAACTCCTGCAGTAAGATGTTGCAGATGTTCAACCAATCGGTGGTAGCCAGTGTCATCTTCTTCGCTGTCGCGTGCTGGGGGCAGCAGGGCTAAGGCCGCGGACGCCACAGGATTAACAAACGCATCAGGAAGGCTGGCTCCGTCCTGGGGGCGGAGTTGGATTCATGGGAGTTTGGTCTTGGAGGGAGAATGCTCCTTAAACAGCGGAGCATCTTGGACAATATGTTTTGATTCGTCTTTTATTATTTTAATTTTAATCTTAAAATGAACGCATTTAAAATACCAAAGAGTAAAAGAAGATTCAACTAAATAATCCTCCCCGACTGACCGCCATAATTAAAACATTAGTAAGTCATAAGGGCTATTTTAACAAAATAATGTACATTTTGAAGCAAATCAGTTTCTTGGATGCGGCCTTATTAGATTACAGCTAACGTAATGCGGCATTTCAACGAAAAGGTTCCCCACCCCTGCATTAGCCCCTAGAGTTCTATCTAACTCTCTCTTCAATCCATCCAGTGACTTGGTCTCCAGTGCCTTCTGTGGCAGGGAATTCCACCAATTAACAACTCTCTGGGTGAAAAAGTTTGTTCTCACCTCAGTCATAAACAGCATCCCCTCTATTCTAACACAACGGCCCCTGGTTATGGACTCGCCTAACATTGGGGACATTGTTCATGCAGCTAGCTTGACCAGTCCTTTTATAATTTTATATGTGTTTATAAGATCCCCTCTAGACGTGGTCTTACCAGAGCCCTATACAACTGCACGGGTTGAGAGGGAAACAGAGATCAGCCACAGTGGAATGGCGGAGTCGACTAGATGAGTCGAATTGCTTTATTTGGCTCCTATCACATCTGAACATGAATTCAAGTGATGTTGATAAAATACAGGAGAGCGAGAGAGAGAGAGAGAGAGAGAGAGAGAGAGAGAGAGAGAGAGAGAGAGAGAGAGAGAGAGAGAGAGAGAGAGAGAGAGAGAGAGAGAGAGAGAGAGAGAGAGAGAGAGAGAGAGAGAGAGAGAGAGAGAGAGAGAGAGTTTAAAAAAGGGAGGGAGAGAGAGGGGAGGAAAAGGCAAGGACAGGGAGACAGAGCGAGAGAAGGAGAGAGAGTGAAATAAAGAGGTTTAATTCAGAGACACAACACACCATTCGGTACATTCAGTCTTCCCCCACCTGCTTTCCGTACCTCTCGCATGAATGAGGGGAGAAAGTGGGAGTTGGGAGAGTAGGAGGAGAGAGGGGGGGGGGGGGGACGGCGAGAAGGAGGAGGGAAAGGGGAAAGAAAGAGAGAGAGCGGGTATTTGAGACAGAAGACAGAGAACGGACGAAGGATGACAGAGTCAGACATCTCCTCAAGAGAGGAGGACGAGAGGAGCAGAACGAGAAGAGAGAGACGAGAAGAGAGAGATGATATCGGGATAGAGAGGAGAGTAGAGAGAGGAGAGAGGAGAGAGAGAGCGGAGGAGGAGGGAGATCAGAGATAGAGAGAGACATAGAGAGCAAAATGGGAGGGAGGGAGAGAGGGTAGAGAGATAAATAGAGTGAAGAGGGATAAAGAGAGGAGAGAGAAAGATAGGTGTGACAGAAAGTGAGGAGAGAGAGAAAGAGAGAGGGGAGAGGGATGGGGATCATTGCGTTATTTTGGGTGGAGTGCTGGCCTGTGCAAGGGGTATGGAATACAAATATAACATATAACAATTACATCACGGAAACAGGCCATCTGGGCCCTACAAGTCCGTGCCGAACAACTTTTTTTCCCTTAGTCCCACCTGCCTGCACTCATACCATAACCCTCAATTCCCTTCTCATCCATATGCCTATCCAATTTATTTTTAAATGTGACCAACGAACCTGCCTCCACCACTTCCACTGGAAGCTCATTCCACACCGCTACCACTCTCTGAGTAAAGAAGTTCCCCCTCAAGTTACCCTTAAACTTCTGTCCCTTAATTCTGAAGTCATGTCCTCTTGTTTGAATCTTCCATATTCTCAAAGGTAAAAGCTTGTCCACATATAACCATATAACAATTACAGCACGGAAACAGGCCATCTCGACCCCTCTAGTCCGTGCCGAACACATCATCTCCCCTAGTCCCATATACCTGCGCTCAGACCATAACCCTCCATTCCTTTCCCATCCATATAACTATCCAATTTATTTTTAAATGATAAAAACGAACCTGCCTCCACCACCTTCACTGGAAGCTCATTCCACACAGCTACCACTCTCTGAGTAAAGAAGTTCCCCCTCATGTTACCCCTAAACTTCAGTCCCTTAATTCTCAAGTCATGTCCCCTTGTTTGAATCTTCCCTACTCTCAGTGGGAAAAGCTTTTCCACGTCAACTCTGTCTATCCCTCTCATCATTTTAAAAACCTCTATCAAGTCCCCCCTTAACCTTCTGCGCTCCAAAGAATAAAGCCCTAACTTGTTCAACCTTTCTCTGTAACTTAGTTGCTGAAACCCAGGCAACATTCTAGTAATACTCCTCTGTACTCTCTCAACATCAACATGTACATCAACTCTTCCTCTCCCTCTCATCATTTTAAAGACCTCTATCAAGTCCCACCTTAACCTTCTGCGCTCCAGAGAATAAAGACCTAACTTATTCAACCTATGTCTGTAACTTAGTTGTTGAAACCCAGGCAACATTCTAGTAAATCACCTCTGTACTCTTTCTATTTTGTTGACATCCTTCCTCTAATTGGGCGACCAAAATTGTACACCATACTCCAGATTTGGTCTCACCAATGCCTTGTACAATTTTAACATTACAACCCAGCTTCTATACTCAATGCTCTGATTTCTAAAGGCTAGCATACCAAAAGCTTTCTTTACCACCCTATCTATATGAGATTCCACCTTCAAGGAACTATGCACGGTTATTCCCAGATCCCTCTGTTCAACTGTATACTTCAATTCCCTACCATTTACCATGTACGTCCTATTTTGATTTGTCCTGCCAAGGTGTAGCACCTCACGTTTATCAGCATTAAACTCCATCTGCCATCTTTCAGTCCATTCTTCCAAATGGCCTAAATCACTCTGTAGACTTTGGAAATCCTCTTCAATATCCACAACACCCCCTATCTTGGTATCATCTGCATACTTACTAATCCAATTTACCACACCTTCATCCAGATCATTGATGTACACGACAAACAACAAAGGACCCAACACAGATCCCTGATGCACCCCACAAGTCACCTGCCTCCAACCCGACAAACAGCCGTCCACCATCACCCTCTGGCTTCTGCCATTCAGCCACTGTTGAATCCATCTTGCTACTCCTGCATGTATACCCAACAGTTGAACCTTCTTAACCAACCTTCCATGAGGAACCTTGTCAAAGGCCTTACTAAAGTCCATATAGACAACATCCACTGCTTTACCCTCGTCAATTTCCCTAGTAACCTATTCAACAAATTCAAGAAGATTAGTCAAGCATGACCTTCCAGGCACAAATCCATGTTGACTGTTCCTAATCAGACCCTGTTTATCCAGATGCTTATATATATTATCTCTAAGTATCTGTTCCATTAATTTGCCCACCACTGAAGTCAAACTAACAGGTCTATAATTGCTAGGTTTACTCTTAGAACCCTTTTTAAACAATGGAACAACATGCGCAGTACGCCAATCCTCGGGGACTATTCCCGTTTCTAATGACATTTGAAATATTTCTGTCATAGCCCCGGCTATTTCTACACTAACTTCCCTCAATGTCCTAGGGAATATCCTGTCAGGACCTGGAGACTTATCCACTTTTATATTTTTCAAAAGTGTCAGTACTTCTTTTACTTTGAAGCTCATAGTATCCATAGCTACTCTACTAGTTTCCCTTACCTCACATAATTCAATATCATTCTCCTTGGTGAATACCTAAGAAAAGAAATTGTTCAATATCTCCCCATCACTTTCGGCTCTGCAGATAGCTGTCCACTCTGTCTCTCCAATGGACCAATTTTATCCCTCGTTATCCTTTTGCTATTAATATAGCTGTAGAAACCCTTTGGATTTACTTTCACCTTACCCGCCAAAGCAACCTCACATCTACTTTTAGCTTTTCTAATTTCTTTCCTAAGACTCGTTTTACATTCCTTATACTCAAGCACCTATTTACTTTATGCTGCCAATAATTATTGTAGATCTTCCTCTTTTGTCCAATTTCCCTTGAAAACCAGGGCTCTTTCCAATTTTTACTGTTTCTTTTCAACCGAACAGGAACATAAAGTGTCTGTACTCATAAATGTCCCCTTTAAATGTCGACCATTTTTCTTCCACATCCTTCCCATAAAACAAAATGTCCCAGTTCACTCCTTTTAAATCATTTCGCATCTCATCAAAGTTAGCCTTTCTCCAATCAAAAATCTCAACCCTAGGTCCAGTTCTGACCCTCTCCATAATTATATTGAAACTAATGGTATTGTGATCACTGGACCCGAAGTGCTCCCCAACGCCTACATCCGCCACCTGTCCCGTCTCATTTCCTAACAGAAGGTCCAGCACTGCCCCTCCTCTAGTAGGTACCTCTATGTATTGCTGCAAAAAACTATCCTGCACACATTTTACAAACTCCAACCCATCCAGCCCGTTTACAGAATGTGTTTCCCAGTCGATGTGTGGAAAGTTGAAATCTCCCACAATCACTACCTTGTGCTTATTACTAATATCTGCTATCTCCTTACATATTTGCTCTTCCAATTCTCGTTCCCCATTTGGCGGTCTATAATACACCCCTATAAGTGTTGCTACACCTTTCCCACTTCTCAGTTCCACCCAAATAGCCTCCCTAGATGAGCCCTCCAATCTATCCTTCCAAAGCACTGCTGTAATATCTTCCCTGACTAGCAATGCAACACCTCCACCTCTTGCCCCTCCAATCCTATCACACCTGAAGCAACGAAATCCTGGAATATTTAGTTTCCAATCACAGCCCTCCTGCAAACATGTTTCACTGATCGCCACAACATCATACTTCCAGGTGTCTATCCAGATTCTAAGCTCATCCACCTTTCTTACAATGCTCCTAGCATTAAAATATGCACATTTAAGAAACCCCCCGCCTCTTATACTCTGTTTATTTCCTTTTTTTCTTTCTCCTCTTGTGTCCGAGTGCTTCCCTTTTCTGCTTCCTGCCTCCCATTCTGTCTACTAGCTTTATCTATTTGAGTCCCTCGCCCCAACCATTCTAGTTTAAAGTATCCCCAGTAGCCTTTGCAATTTTCCCAGCCAGGATATTGGTCCCCCTCGGGTTCAAGTGCAACCCATCCTTTCTGTACATGTCCCACCTTCCCCAAAATAAGTCCCAATGATCCAGAAACTTGAATCCCTGCCCTCTGCACCAGTCTTTCATGAACAGGAATGGGATGTGGACAAAATAACAGGAATGGGAAGAGTATCCCTGCGGGATGGTTTGCAATTGCGACACATTATACCCCGTGTCAGTCGCTGGTAAGGTTAGGAAAATAAGGATGGATGCACTCGTGGCTGAGTAGTGGGTGCTGGGTGCACAGATTAGTTTTTTCTTCGATCATTGATGGCCTGTGTAAGGGGTATGGAGAGCACATGGAACAGGAATGGGAAGAATATCCCTGCGGGGTGGGTTGAAATTGCTACTCGAGAAGTTTGAAACTGGTGTGGCAGGGAACGGGATCTAATCGTGTATGAGGTTGCTGCCAGGCTGGAAGTCGGTACAGAAGTCAATGAGATTAGGTTCAGTAGGTTGGACTGGCCGCGGCACGACAGTGTGCGAGGAAAATCGGTTGGATTAACTTGTATGTATGTCACTGTTAAAAGTCGCACAGGTTGGCGGATAAACCCAGGGCTTGTGTTCACGCTGTGACTGGTACATCAGAGTAATTCCTGAAAACAAATTTGAAAGAGGGACATAACCAGTAAAATAATGTTGCAGGTTATATATGCGACAGGCGATATGGAGGTGAGGGTAAAATAGTAGTGTTGCTTCATTAATTCAAGACAATATCCGAGATTGTAAAAAGGTGGTTAGTCCAATGAGGCTACACGGGGAGAGCCGAGAAACAAGAAGGGAATATTCATCTTGTTGTCAAATAGTAAACGGTAATAAGGAGAAATAAATATATTATTTCCCTAAATAGACCAGGACTGCCAGAGTGCCAAACTTTAGATGGGATACATTTTTTCAAATACGTTCGGTAACGTCTACTTGGGAAATATGCAGGAATCCTCCAATGGAAAATCCAAAACTTAACCTACTGTTATGCGATTAGCCTGGACAAGTTATTGGAGTGGTTGATCATGTCGTGCCCAACGATCACAGTTCATTTAGCTTTCAAATGGTTATGGATAACTTCCACATGTTAGTTTTAAATTAGGACAATGCCACTTCATAACAAGAGGATTTCAGTATAGTGAAGAGGTTCTTCTGCAGTTGTATAGGGCTCTGGTAAGACCACATCTAGAGTATTGTGTACAGTTTTGGTCTCCTAATTTGAGGAAGGACATCCTTGTGATTGAGGCAGTGCAGCGTAGGTTCACGAGATTGATCCCTGGGATGACGGGAAGATTGAAAAGACTAGGTTTGTATTCACTGGAGTTTGGAAGGATGAGGGGATATCTTATTGAAACTTACAAAATTATAAAAGAACTGGACAAGCTAGATGCTGGAAAAATGTTCACAATGTTGGGCGAGTCCAGAACCAGGGGCAATAGTCTTAGAATAAAGGGGAGGCCATTTAAGGCTGAGGTGAGAAATCACGTTTTCACCCAGAGAGTTGTTCAATTTATGGAATTCCCTCCCTCAGAGGGCAGTGGAGGAAAAATCACTGGATGGATTTAAGAGAGAGTTAGATAGAGCTCTAGGGGCTAGTGGAATCAAGGGATATGGGGAGAAGGCAGGCACGGGTTATTGATAGGGGATGATCAGCCATGATCACAATGAATGGCGGTGCTGGCTCGAAGGGCCGAATGGCCTCCTCCTGCACCTATTTTCTATGTTTCTATATTTCTATGCAATCAGAACTCGTGTATTCACCATTTGAGACAAAGTCCACCCAGGGCAGTTTATCATAGTCCCTACCTGAAGCACACTATGCCTTACTCATTCTGGTTTAAATGTAGGCTTTATTGTGACGACAGTAACACAATATGCATTTAAATATCATCTATATTACTAAAAGTCTGTTCTTGACCGGTTTTGGTCTACTGTGCTGCGATTTTCTAGAGAAAGCCGCCACTTACGGCTGTCATTTTTGGCCACCTCGCTCAGAGCCCCCTCCGCCGCATGTGTGCCGAGGATTTTACCCGTCGATGAAAAATGACAGAGATATTAATCTTTTTACAAAATTCCCCATTCTGTCTGCTGCCCCCGCTGGCAGCAGGGGGGAGGGAGGGACTATAAAACCCGAAAATGTCCTGCTTCATTACTTTCTGCCGGATCACGAAGTGAAAGGGTCACGGCTCTCTGAGCTGCGGCTCTACTCCAAGGTTAGTGGGCCAATGGAGGGGCCATGTGCTTTTTCAGCCAATTGATATATGTGTTGTTCACCATGATCTGATGTTTCTTGGCATTTTGTTGGAAAGAGTTTGCAAATGTGTCTATCTATATTGTCTTTAAAATGAATGTGTAATGAACATGAAATGCATTTGCAAATTTGTCTATCAATATTGTCTTTGAAATGAATGTGTATTGAACATGAGATGCATTTGTAAATGTGTCTATCTATATTGTCTTTGAAATGAATGTGTATTGAACATGAAATGCATTTGTACATTTGTCTATCTATATTGTCTTTGAAATGAATGTGTATTGAACATGAAATGCATTTGTACATTTGTCTATCAATATTGTCTTTGAAATGAATGTGTATTGAACATAAAATGCATTTGTTATAAAGCATTTGCAAATTTGTTTCTCTTGGGTTTTAAAATGGTTGCAACCGTTTTCAGGTGACTAAAGGAGGATGTCTGTATTGTCTTTGAAATGTTCATGGAAAATAAAGGAGATTTGTTGCAACCGTTTTCAGGCGGTTAAAGCATGAATAAAGCTTTTTATTTGACCAGAACTGTGTTTAAATTTAAAATTGTCGCTCATTTTGTGATTGTGGCGGTTGCAAGATGGCGACGATTACGTCATTTCCGGTGATCGGGGAGCCGGCGGCGATGACGTCATTTCCGGTCGGATCCCACAGAGTGCACGAGGTGTTGAACAATATAACAGAACTGGTAATTGTTTGTGTGTTTGTTGCAGCCACAGCGGCACCGTGTTGCAGCCACGGCGGCACCGTGTTGCAGCCACGGCGGCACCGTGTTGCAGCCACGGCGGCATTGTGTTACAACCAAAGCGGCACCGTGTTGCAGCCACAGCGGCACTGTGTTGCCTGCTGTAGACACGGAGTTGCACGAGCTGTTGAACAATTCCACAGAGCTGGTAAGTGTTTGTTTGATACAACATTGTGTTTCAGCCCCAGACTACAGCAGGATTTGAAGATTCGGTCAAATATTCGGCTGCTTTCTCCATGGTAAGTCTGTGTTTGTTGGACGTTATTTAAAAGCAGCATTTTGTTTTAGCAAAAGACTCAACAGCAGGATTTGAATATTCGTTTTACACAGTGTATTTTAGTGTTGTGTGTATGTGAATATATATATATATATGTGTGTGTGTGAATGTGTGTGTGTGTGTGAATATATATATGTGTGTGTGTGTGTGTGAATATATATATGTGTGTGTGTGTTGGAATATATGTGTGTGTGTGTTTGAATACGTGTGTGTGTGTGTGTGAATATGTGTGTGTGTGTGTGAATACGTGTGTGTGTGAATATATATGTGTGTGTGTGAATATATATATGTGTGTGTGAATGTGTGGGGGAAAATGGAGGAGGACTGGCCAAGCTCTGTGCCTTCCACCACAGTGATGAATGCTGTGGTGGATGTTTGTGTAAATTTTTTATTGTGGTTGTGTTCTTTATTATTGTACCGCTGCTGGCAACCCAAATACCACCGACCTTGGTTGTGTGGCAATTAAATTATTTCATTTCAAATTATTTCAATTAAATTATTTCAATGTGTGTGTGTGTGTGTGTGTGAATATGTGTGTGTGTGAATATATATGTTTGTGTGTGTGAATATATATGTGTGTGTGAATATATATGCGTGTGTGTGAATATATATATGTGTGTGGGTGTGTGTGTGAATATATGTGTGTGTGTGTGAATATATATGTGTGTGTGAATATATATGTATGTGTGTGTGTGAATATATATATGTGTGTGTGTGAATATATATTTGTGTGTGTGAATATGTGTGTGTGTGTGTGTGTGAATATATGTATGTGTGTGTGTGAATATATGTATATGGGTGTGTGTGTGTGTGTGAATATATATATGTGTGTGTGTGTGTGTGTGTGTGTGAATATATGTGTGTGTGTGGGTGTATATGTGTGTGTGTGTGTATATATATATATATGTGTGTGTGTGTGAATATGTGTGTGTGTGAATATATATGTGTGTGTGTGTGTGAATATATATGTGTGTGCGTAGATATATGTTGTGTGAATATATATATGTGTGCATATATGTGTGAATTTCCAAAGTCTACAAAGTGATTTAGGCCATTTGGAAGAATGGGCTCAAAGATGGCAGGGAATTTAATGCTGATAAATGTGAGGTGCTACACCTTGGCAGGACAAATCAAAATAGGACGTACATGGTAAATGGTAGGGAATTGAAGAATGCAGTTGAACAGAGGGATCTGGGAATAACCGTGCATAGTTCCTTGAAGGTGGAATATCATATAGATAGGGTGGTAAAGAAAGCTTTTGGTATGCTTGCCTTTATAAATCAGAGCATTGAGTATAGAAGCTGGGATGTAATGTTAAAATTATACAAGGCATTGGTGAGACCAAATCTGGAGTTTGGTGTACAATTTTGGTCGCCCAATTATAGGAAGGATGTCAACAATATAGAGAGAGTACAGAGGATATTTACTGGAATGTTGCCTGGGTTTCAGCAACTAAGTTACAGAGAAAGGTTGAGTATGTTAGGTCTTTATTCTCTGGAGCGCAGAAGGTTAAGGGGGACTTGATAGAGGTCTTTAGAATGATGAGAGGGATAGACAGAGTTGATGTGGACAAGCTTTTCCCTTTGAGAATAGGGACGATTCAAACAAGAGGACATGACTTCAGAATTACGGGACAGAAGTTTAGGGGTAACATGAGGGGGAACTTCTTTACTCGGAGAGTGGTAGCGGGGTGGTATGAGCTTCCAGTGGAAGTGGTGGAGGCAGGTTCGTTGGTATCATTTAAAAATAAATTGGATAGGCATATGGATGAGAAGGGAATGGAGGGTTATGGTATGAGTGCAGGCAGGTGGGACTAAGGGAAAATAATTGTTCGGCACAGACTTGTAGTGCCGAGATGGCCTGTTTCCGTGCTGTAATTATTATATGGTTATATGGTTATATGGAATGCGTGTGTGTGAATATATATGAATGTGTGTGAATATATATGAATGTGTGTGTGAATATATATTTATGTGTGTGTGAATATATATGTGTGTGTGCGTGAATGTGCGTGTATATGTGTGTGTGTGTGTGAATAGGGGGTTGCACGTAAGGTCACAAGGTCATTGGACTTGACGCACGGGGCCGCTCAATCCATCTGGAAGACATCCGTCGCTTCCAGTGTATGTTATTAATGCAAGAAACGCGTACTTTCCTGTCTGTTAAAAACCGCCAAAATGTTGAATTGTTGCTCTGAAAAAAATTGTGGAAGTTAGGGTAAGTGTGAGAGACATGTACCCAACATTAGAATTCCAAATGTGAAATGAAATGAAGGTAAAGAGAAGCGAGAATTGAAGGGACAACAGCAGCTAAAGTGCTTGGTAAACATTGGCTGTGCAGATATGGTGATTGAAAATATCGGAATTATCGTGTTTGCTCACTGCATTTCATCAACAGTAAGGCATTATTCGTGTTTTTTCTTGATTCGTTTGGTATTTAAAATTCTCAGAAGTGATAAATCTGGCTGTAAATTTTTCTTCAGATGCGTTTTCATTTTGTGCGTAAAAACCTACTTGAGAACCATGGGCGATTTAAAAAAAAATACAGCCAGATTTATCACTTCGGAAACTTTTTAGATGCCGAAGGAATCAAGAAAAAACACAAATAATGCTTTAGTGTTGATGAAATGCAGTGAGCAAACGACCAATGTTCGCTAAGCACTGTCTGTTGTCCCTTCAGCTCTCACTTCTATCTACCGTCATTACTCCTCACTTTTGGAATTCTGAAGTAGGCTAAATGTCTCACATGCTCATCCCGATTTCCATCATTATTTGCAGCGCAAAAATTGACATTTTCGGCGGGTTTTAACGGGCCCGCTACGTTCAGATTCAGATTCAGATTCAGATTCAAGTTTAATTGTCGTTGTCAGTGTACAGTACCGAGACAACGAAATGCGCTTAGCATCTGTGCGTAGCGCTGTTCAGCAGGGGTCATGGTACGGGACGCGTAGGAGACTGGCAGTTGCAGGCCGTCATGGAGCTGCTGGCAAGCGGCACCGAGCCCGAACTGAAACGCGTCGCAGGTGATAATAATGGGACGCCGCAGGTCAAAACATTTAAGTGTGGGGGTACTGATCAGCTTGGACTTAAGGATGTCGAAAGCTATTTGGTGTTGCGGGAACCAAGCCCAGGCCGTGTCCTTCTTTATCAATTCCCTCAGGGGTGCACTCAGCTCGCTGAGGTCGGGGATGAACTTCCCCAGGTAGTTTACGATGCCCAGGAAACGTTGCAGGCTGGGCACATCAGTGGGTGATGACATCTCGGAGATGGCAGTCGTTTTCTGTGGGTCTGGTTTCAGCCCCGAGGCTGTGAATACATGTCCACCATATGTGACCTCGGGGACGCGGACTCGGCACTTCTTGGGGTTGAGTTTCAAGTTGATCTTCCGGGCCCGGTCTAGGACTTGGCGGAGGTTGAAATCGTGTTCAGCGGCATCCTTACCGTAGACCAGGATGTCGTCAACGATGATGGCACACGGTAGACCGGCAAACAGTTGCTCAATTGTACGTTGGAACACCTCGCTGGCAGAGTTAGTTGATTCCGAATGGCATTCGGAGGAACTTAAACCTGCCGAAGGGGGTGCTGAAAGTTGTCAGGCTGGAGGAATGCTCGTCAAGCGGTATCTGCCAGAAGGAGCTCTTGTCATCGAGGACAGAAAAGATTGTCCTATGAAAGTTTCCCAATCCTCTGGCTTCCGGCTACAGTTTGCTGTGTTATACATCTTTTATTTTAGTCTTATTCTATCCCTAACTGCTCTTGTCGGCCACGGTTGCCTTTGTATTGAGAGTTGCTCTTGTTGCATTCTTACGAAGAAAATTTATTTCGAAGTGTGCATTGCACAAAATGGCCAAAGCATCCTGCTGTATATCAGACAGGGGCGCCCCTTCGATTGATCTTGCAAAGGCAGCAATGCCTGACCCCAGCAGCTTTAAGATCTTTTGGAACCTAAATTCCTGTGCTCTGATGCTTGCACCCATATGCCCCCAGATGGCCTGGTTAACAGTGGGCACTTTGATTGAGACACAGTTGGCAGGTTTCTTATATCTTTTCGCCGTTACACCCACCGTTAACTCCTATACTCTCAATTGAAGGAAGGTCAGCGCGCCCCCTGGACAAAATCCAGAACAGTCTGAAGAAATTCCACACCACATCGAGCAACTGGGTACACATTGCTATGGACAGGCGCTCCTGTGGGAAATCTGTGCTGGACGGAGCTGCACGTCATGAAATGAAACTACGCCGTGTCGCAAAGACAAAGCGACAGCACCGTAAGGACAGTGAGAAGGGGCCTCAACGACTAGCAACCACCGCCAGTCTCCACTGCCTACGTTGCACCGTGTGTGGATTGCGGATCGCCCTATAGAGACGTCTGCAGACCCCACAAGTGGACATATAATCATAGAAACATAGAAAATAGGTGCAGGAGTAGGCCATTCGGCCCTTTGAGCCTGCACCGCCATTCAATTGGATCATGGCCGATCATCCAACTCAGTATCCTGTATCTGCCTTCTCTTCATACCCCCTGATCCCTTTTGCCACAAGGGCCACATCTAACGCCCTCTTCAATATAGCCAATGAACTGGCCTCAACTGCCTTATGTGGCTGAGAATTCCACAGATTCACCACTCTCTGTGTGAACAATGTTTTTCTCATCTCGGCCCTAAAATACCTTCCCCTTATCCTTAAACTGTGACCCCTTGTTCTGGACTTCCACAAATTCGGGAACAATCTTCCTGCATCTAGCCTGTCCAACATCTTAAGAATTTTGTAAGTTTCAATAAGACCCCCCCTCAATCTTCTAAATTCTTGCAAGTACAAGCCGAGTCTATCCAGTCTTTCTTCATATGAAAGTCCTGCCATCCCAGAAGTCAGTCTGGTGAACCTTCGCTGTACTACCTCTTTGGCTATAATGTATTTCCTCAGATTAGGAGACCAAAACTGTACACAATACTCCAGGTGTGGTCTCACCGAGGCCCTGTACAACTGCAGTAGAACCTCCCGGCTCCTATACTCAAATCATTTTGATATGAATGCTAACATACCATTCGCTTTCTACACTGCCTGATGCACCTGCATGCCTACTTTCAATGACTGGTGTAACAAGAACCCCAGATCTCGTTGCATCTCCCATTTTCCTTATCGGCCACCATTCAGATAATAGTCTACTTTCCTGTTCTTGCCACCAAAGTGGATAACCTCACATTTATCCACACTTTACTTGGGAGTCACGTGAGTGATTCCGTGAAGAAGCCCCGCCAGTCCGCAAGCGCGTCATTACGTCGGACGCATGGCGCAACGACGGGCTGGCAGTGTGCAACTCCACCAGCGGTAAGTTAAAAACCCGCAGGTAAGTTTTTAAAAACTCACTGTGGTTGGCTTCTGCTGTCTGTACGTCTGGTTTACAGGATCTAGCAGGACTATGGAGAAGACGTTGAAAGGAAGGTCGAGGCGTGCCGCCGGGAAGTCAGCTGAAAAGACCGCGGGAGTGCGGGCAGCGGGCGGGCGCCCATTTCGACTTCCAAGTCGTTGGCAGCACGGCCAGCGGCAGCTATTAAGGTGCCGATTGAAAGCACCGTGGCTACTCCTGCAGGGAGAAAACCCACCAAAAAATCAGTAAGGCCCGTGGACTCTGATGAGTCGGGCCAGGAGGATTCCCACTCTGAGTGACGTCTCTGGGCGTCTGGCATAGATGGAGCACCTGATGGAGAAGATGCTCCATCGCAACATGTTCCAGGAGGAACTTTATATCCGTGGGTCACCCCAAGGGCCCGTTCCTGCAACGTCTTCTAGAGGGATTTATAGGGAAGATCTGCTCCGTGAAGAGGAGCCTTATATCGGCGGGTCTTCTTGGGGGCCAATGGCAGCAGCACCTTTAGAAGGGCTGCATGATGTCTCCCTCGTGGAGGAGGTGAGCTCACCGCGGCAGTTTTGTTCTGACCCTGAGGTTGGAGGTATTGTGAAGCGGCATACCCCAAGGCATGAGAGCCAAGAGCCAGGAGAACCAGACATGCCATCTAGAGTCGCATACCAATGGGAACTAGTCAGCTATTGGTAGATAACCTGGCCAGAACCATTAATTATATGGCTTCAGAATTTCTTCAGACTGTTCTGGATTTTGTCCTTGAAGCGTTTCTTTGGCCCGCAGGGGGCGCGCTGACCTTCCTTGAATTGAGAGTACAGGACTTGGTTAGGGTCATTTGCACAAGGATACACTATTAAACGATGTAACCTAGCATTCGGCATTGTGAGAACGCAGTAATGACCTTAAAATTATAGCTTTTAAAATGTCCTTCGCATTTCGAAATCTTGCAAGAATTATAACTTTGATATTGCAAGTCTTAATGTTTCGAGCTGTTAACAACCATTTCAAACAGACACAATTGTGTTTTGCAATGTGGTTGTCAGTAACGTGAGATTTTCTGGACACGGGACTATCTAGCATAGCCTTGGTTTAATTTATTCATACATGAAAATGGAATTGTGGGTGAAATCAGCTGTTGTCGGATTCTTCAGCATTTTCTGATTGATTTCCAACGTCTTCATTCTCCTGACTTTGTGGCGAGGGTTGGGTCAAGTCAGCGCGCCTCCCGCGGTGGTCATCGCCAGCGCTCTGGCCCTCGCCAATGTTACCACCATCCGCGTGGCGCTGTTGGCAATGGCCGTGGACTTCATTCACAACTACTGCGAGATCCAGCAAAAGGTCGCCGAGTCCTTCCTCGCGCTCTCCTACTCCCTCAGCTTTTGGGTCAGCGCTCTCTTCTGTTTCTTCTACTGCCTGAAAATCGTTAGTGTCCATCGGCCCAACGCCAAGAAACTAGCCCAAGTGATCAGCGGCAAGGTTTTCCTCTGGGACGGTGCGACGGCGTTATTCAGCTGCGCTCTGGGAGCGTTGGATCGCTATGTCGACAATGCAGCGTTAACCTGCCATTACCTGAACGGATCTTATCATTTTGGATCGACAAACGAGTCGCAGGAAATGAACCCCGAAGCAACTGAAGAATTAAACATATACATGAGCCTAATCCTTGCAACTGCGCTCCCCGCTCTGTGGATGGCCACTTCTTGTATTTATCTCATCTCCGTCTTATGGAGACATCGGTGATCATCATAGCAGCTCGCCCTCAACGTTAAACGTCCCAAGAAGGGGGATCATCACGCGCATAATAGCAATGGTTGTTTCACTTTATCTGCTTTTTCTTGCATTTCTCTTTATGAGAATTATATTTTTGTTGTGTGCGATATCCCAATCGTCGCAATGATCATTTATGATGGACAAGTTACTTGAGTTTTCGTATCTTTACGACGGCTTCTCCTACGCAATATTGAATCCCGTGGTTATCGTGTTTGGTGTATGTAAGCCTCGCGATGCGCTACACAAATTATGTTGCAAATGGAACACTTCCCTGCTGGCTGACGATGGAGTAATTCCGCCTGCAAGCATAGTCGGCAAGGCTGAGGAGCGACTCCGGACTGTCAAAGCTGTCACAGCCATACATAAAAACAGCTTTTTTTCCACGAGTAGTAGCTCTACTCAATAAATAAAACTCTGTAGCCTCCTTTTGCTCTGGTATTTGATTTAAATCACATGTTTAATCAATAATGTTTTATTATTAATGTTTCATTCTTAACTGACGCTGTATGTCATGTTGTCATTTGTAGGCGGTGCAACACGGCAAGTTCCTTGATTGTGAATACTACCAATAAACTTTTTAATTCAATCATATTAGCTATTGCTGTCGCGCGTGCCGAGAAACACAGATACGTTTGTTTGCATACTATCCATGTAGAGGGGGGCACGGTGGCGCATCGGTAGAATTGACGCCTTACAACACTTTCAGCGCCAGGGAGCCGGGATCCATCTTGACTCCGGGTGCTGTCTGTACCGAGTTTGCACGTTATCCCCATGACCTGGAGGGTTTTCTCCCAGATCGTCGGTTACTCACACACTCCGAAGACCTACAAGTATTGTTTTTTTTTTACTAAGTATGAGTTTACAATTGTCCCTCGTGTGCGTAGACATGTGTTATTGTGCGAGGATTGATGATCAGTGCCGACTCGGTGGACAGAAGGGCCTGTATCCGCGCTGTATCTTTAAACTAAACTCTACTAAAATAGACCAGACATGAGTGCAATCAAAAGATAGATTGGGAACCTCGTAACCTGGTGCACAGCCAACAACCCCTCACTCAACGTCAACTAAGACAAAGGATATTGTGATTGACTTCAGGGAGCAAATAATTACAGACACCGCGATCACGGTATACACTGATGGCGGCGAAGACCATATGAACATAGAAAAATAGAAAATAGGTGCAGGAGGAGGCCATTCGGCCCTTCGAGCCAGCACCGCCATTCATTGTGATCATGGCTGATCGCCCCCTATCAGTAATCTGTGCCTGCCTTCATATGACAGTTCCGCCATCCCAGGGATCAATCTCGTGAACCTACGCTGCACTGCCTCAATCACAAGGATGTCCTTCCTCAAATTATGCTCGAAAGGTTAAAGTTCACCCTATCTCCATCTAAGTTACCCAGGTTCATATTCAGGGATTCCGTAGCGAACCTGAATGAGTTCAACGATGCCGTGACTGACTTCGCCAGCGAGTGCGTGGGCGGCTGTGCGCCGACGAAGTAAATCGAAGATGGGGAATTCAATAAACCACGAATGAACCGCGAGGTCCGAAGAAAGGTCTCGACACGAAACGTCAACTATTCCTTTTCCCCAGGGGTGCTGTCTGACCCGCTGAGTAACCTCAGCTTCTTGTGTCTATCGTGAGGTACATTTACAGGTTAAGGTCGGGTTTGCTGCGAAAAAAACCTCAAAGGATTCCGAGTGGGACATGAAGGCCCGATTTGATCTCCGCATAGCCATCAATGATGCCAAGAGACAATATCCGGACAAATCGGAGTCCTAGTGTAATCACTCGGACACACACGGATAATGTGGCGAGGTCTGAATACGATAATTGGCAGCAATGCAAGGTCAAGCAGCGTCATTGGTGATAGTCCGACCCGAAGCTTCGAAAAGAAGGCCAAGTGATCGCCTGACACTTTAAACTGCAATGCGCGCCTCCCCAGAATGATGATAGCAGACATTAGATGGGCCTTCCTCAGTGTAAACCCACGAAAAGTAACTGGCCCAGACGGGTTTCCTGGCCGTGTACTTGGTAGGAGTACGAACCACTCAGCGGACATCTTTCATCTCACCCATCACCGTTCGCAGCTATCCACCTGCTTCAAGAAGACCACCATGCTACCAATGCTGAAGAATAGCTAAATCTGATGCCTAAACGGCTACCCTCCAGTGACCTTGACATGTATCATCGTGAAATGTTTTGAGAAACTAGTTATGGAACGCATTACATCTAGACTTATCAGCGGCCTTGACCCACTGCAGTTCGCCTACCACCACAATAACTCTATGGACGATGACACCGCTCTAGCTCTACACTCATTCCTATAACAACTGGATAAGAGCGATACCTAATTCAGTTATTTATTCACAGACTGCGCCTCTGTCTTTAATACCATTATACCATCCAAGGCTATAACCAAACTCGGAAGATTTGGTTTCAGTCCTGTTCTCTGCAACTGGACCCTCGACTTCCTGACCAGCAGACCGCAATCAGTAAAGATCGGGGACAAATCATCCTCTACGACAATCACCAACACGGGCATTCCGCAAGGATGGTTTCTCAACCCCCTTCTTTTCTCCTCGTACACCCACGACTGTGCAGCCATGTACAAATCTAAATCAATGATCCCATTCGTGGCCGACATCACCATTGTAGGAAGGATATCAAATAATGATGCGACATAGTACAGGAAGGAGATTGAAAACATCATTTCCTGGTGGCGAGACAACAACCTTTCTCTCAATGTCAGCAAGATAAATGAGATTGTGACCTTCAGGATGTAAAGAGCTATGCATACCCCCAGATTACATGGACGGTGCCGAGGTAGAGATGGATGAACACTTCAAATTCCAAGGAGTCAATATCACCAACAAATTCTCCTGGCCCACCCATATTGAAGCAACGACCACGAAAACACACCAAACGCATCTAATTCCTTAGAAGGCATCGGAAATTCGGCATGTCACCAACAACTATCACCAGGTTCTACAGATGCATCATAGGCATCATTGTATAACGATACATCGTAGTGGTTTGGGAACACTTCCGCCCAAGACCGCAAAACATTACAGAGAATTGTGGACGCAGCCCAGACCATCACACTAATCAACGTCCCTTCGTTTGACTCCATTTATACCCACGCTTCCTCGGCAAGGCCAGCAGCATAATCAAGAACGAGTCGCACTCTGCCCACTCCGTCGTCTCCACATTACCATCAGGCAAACATAAAGTAGTGTGCAAACGCACACTTACAGATTCAGGGACAGGTTCTTCCGAGCTGTTCTCAGACAACTGAATCATTCTCCCACAAAGAGAGCGAAGTGCTGTACTACTGCCTACCTTCTTCGTGTCCCTCGTACTATCCTTTATCGGGCTTTGCTGGCTTTACCTTGCACTAAACGTTATCCCCTTATCATGCATCTATACACTAAATGGCTCGCATGTAATCATGTATCGTGTTTATGCTGACGGGATAGCACGCAATAAAGTATTTTCACTGTACCTCGGCACACTTGACAATAAAGTAAAATGAATTGAGAATAAAAATTGTTAGGATTAACTATTTCCAGCACTTGGACCAGTCACAACGCCCAATATGTCATAACATCGCCACTATTTTGTTATAGAAGGTTTAGTAAGTTCTCAAGAAGGAACTGCAGATGCTGGAAGATCGAGGGTACACAAAAATGCTGGAGAAACTCAGCGGGTGCAGCAGCAGCTATGGAGTGAAGGAAATAGGCGACGTTTCGGGCCGAAACCCTTCTTCAGACTGATGGGGGAAGGGGGGGGGGGAGAAGAAAGGAAAAAGGGAGGGGGGATGGGAGGAGACAGCTCGAGGGTTAAGGAAGGGGAGAAGACAGCAAGGGCTAGCAAAACTGGGAGAATTCAACGTTCATGCCATCCGGACGCAAGCAACCCAGGCGGAATATGAAGTGCTGTTCCTCCAATTTCCGGCGTTGCTGACTCTGGCAATGGAGGAGACCCAGGACAGAGAGGTCGGATTGGAAATGGGAGGGCGAGTTGAAGTGCTGAGCCACCGGGAGTTCAGGTAGATTATTGCGGACTGAGCGGAACGATCGCCCAACCTCCGTTTAGTCTCCCCGATGTAAATCAGCTGACATCTAGAGCAGCGGATGCAGTAGATGAGGTAGGAGGACATACAAGGTGAACCTATGTCGCACCTTGAATGGAGTCGAGGGGGGAGGTGAAGGGACAGGTGCTGCATTTCTTGCGGTTGCAACGGAAAGTGCCCGGGGAGGGGGTCGTACGGGAGGGAAGGGAAGAATTGACAAGGGAGTTGCGGAGGGAGCGGTCTTTGCGGAAGGCAGACAAAGGGGGAGATGGGAAGATGTGGCGAGTGGTGGGGTCACGTTGGAGGTGGCGGAAATGGCTGAGGATTATGTGTTGTATTTGCCGGCTGGTGGGGTGAAAGGTGAGGACTAGGGGGACTTTTAATAAGTTCTGTATGTTCCCATCAAACCCCCAAAACACCCACAGATGCGCCGTACAAAGCAACTTCTCGGTGTGCAACGCAGAAAGTTTGAGGAACAGCTGCATCCGAGACCGCTAGAAAATGCAGAGAATTGTGGGCGTAGCCCTGACCATCACGCCAAACAAACTCCGTTCCATAGACTCCAGCTACATTTCACGCTGCATCGGCATGGTCACAATCTTAATCATGGACCGGTCTCACACAATTCATTTCCATCAGACAAGAGGTAGACATGTTTGAAAACGCAAACATCCAGATTCAGGGACAGTTCCTTCACAGGTGTTATGAGACTACGGAACCGTCCTCTCACCAGTTGTAGGGCGTTCCTGACCTCCCATCTACCTCATTGGACACATTTACCTATCTTCAATCAGATTTTACTTAAATCATATACTCTTTATCCTGTATCTGTGCACTGTGTACAGCTTCATTGTAATCATGTATAGGCATTTTGTTGACTGATTAGCAGGCAACAAAACACTTTTCAATACATCTGTTAGATACGGGTCAATACCAACTGAAAATAAACTACCACTCATTAATCATTCCACAGAAAGTAATTTATCTTCCTGTCTATTTCCTGTCTATTGATCAAGACCCATCAACCTACTCTCCCCCGCCTTTTCATGTTATCCGAGATACGTCAGATCAGGCCCAGTTGACTTATCCATCATAATGCTCTTCAAGAGGTACACCTCCACCTCCTCCTTGATCTCAATTAGCATGTCATAATAGTATTCCCTCCTTTGATTCCACTGACATTCTCCTTGATGACTGTCAAAGCAAAGTAGTGGTTTCGTCGCTGGCCTGTATCTTCGGACTCCAAACTTTAATCTGGAGAAATTATACCCTCTTCCCAGTTACCCACTTGATGTTTAATATGTGTATAATATGCCATAGGATTTATTTTACTTTGACTTGGTAATGCCTGTTCACGACGTTCCTTAGGCCCTTTTTTACGTCCTGCATGAGTGATTTCTGCCTTTGTTTACAATCCTCAAAGTTACTGTCTGAATTCATCTTGCCAAACCTTCATTTAGTTACCATTTTGCTAATTGTATTTGTTCTCATCCAATATTCGTTTATTTTAGCATCCTTGAAACTTACCCTCTTGGATCTGAACGTTGATCAACTGGTATCCGTGCGTACGTCATGATGGCTGCTGCAACAAGTATTTGTTCACTTGGCCCATTTACTGGATACACTCCTCCCATGCAACTGTGCCCGGCCAGGTTTGCAAGTTCTTGGAACTGACCCTGATAGGTCTTGCAATAAACATATTTCTGCTGTTCGAGCTAATTTGCATTTGGCATCGATTAACATAGTTGGGCAACATGGACACAGGCCTAATTCACGAATGCTGAGGAAGCTAGTTAACTGGTCTACGTCCATCAGTCCTAGGATTCACCCCGCAATATATGTCCACACAATGGCCCTTGCAATGACCGATCCTTCCACTAAACCCTTCTCCCATCAGCTGGGCTATGGTCCCATTTTTCCAATCTAATTCAAAGCGAATCTTGTATTCTTTTTAATCTCTACTTTTTCTGCAGCTGTAACGCTATAAGTCCGTCACACTATATTGTGGCGGTGCCGTGGTGGTGTACCTGAACAGCTGTTGATTTACAATGCCAGAAAACCGACTGCGGTATTGACGACGTATGCTAACTATGCGGATTTTGCACGATCTCCCAGTGAAACGCGCGAGTTTTCTCCTGGAGCTGCGGTTTCCTCCCTCATTGCAAAGAAGTATAGGTCATTGAATAGGAATCTGAGGGGTAGCTTTTTCACACAAAGGGTGGTGGGTGTATGCAACAAGGTGTCAGAGGCAGAGACAATCCCAACATTGACAACGGACACCAACGTACGGATCCAGCGCGCGCACAGAGCTTTGGCTCGCAAACCGGAAGGTAATTCACCACCTAGGTCTATAGTGGTAAATTTCCTGGAGTTTGATACCAAAGAAATGGTATTGAAAAAGGCCTGGGGAAAGAAGATAATGATTGATGGGCGACGTCTATCATTTGACCACGACTATGCAACGGAGGTTGTCCAGAAGCGCAAGGAATATAAGGGAATAAAGAGGGCCCTGAAGGAGAGAGGTGTCCGCTTCCAGACCCCGTTGGACAAGATGCGTATTCACTGGGACTCAGGAACATGTACATATCATAGTGCACAAGACGCAGTGCAGGAATTGAGGAGGAGAGGCTACTCCGTGGAGACACCTGTTTACAGCGCTGAGTTGCTGGCGGACCCATAGATGGAGCGTCTTCTCCAGGTTTTGACATGGCAGAGAGTTGGAAAGAGGAGCGAAGATGAGAGTGAGACAGCAAGAGAGCGACTACAGGAGTCTGAGCAGACCCCATCCAACTAGCTTTTATTGTGTCACAAATTATTTTGGACTAAAAAATAAGTGCTATCGGATGACGTTGGACGATACTAGGATGCGTGAAATGGAGTGTTTCACCTCTAGTGATGGGCCCTCTGGGAGGAGGCTTTCCCCTATACCTGCCAACGGGGACTCAGGGTGGAAAGGAATTACCCTTGCTTGGAAGTCAACTGTTTTTTCTTTTCTTTTCTTTTTTTTATTTGGCACATGTTGTCCAGGTGTTCAGACCTGCACAGTTTCAAGTTATCCGGAGATTTATGAATGCAAGACAGGAGTAGGTAAATTAAATGGCACGTAATACTATCAAATTGGTGTCACTCAATGTAAATGGGATGAATAATCCAGTCCTGGCTAAACTGAAAAAAGAAAAGTCCCAGGTACTATTTTTTACAAGAAACCCACCTGCCTCAACAAGAACATGAGAAACTAAAACGCTTTGGCTTTAGAAATGCATTTTATAGTTCCTATGAAACTAGCCAAAAGAGGGGAGTGGCTATCCTTATTACAAATGCAGTCCAATTTGAATGCCAGAAAGAAGTCAGGGACAAAGAGGGAAGGTATGTATTAGTTAAAGGAAAGTTGGAAAAGAAAATCGTGACACTGATCAATGTATATGCCCCCCCAGAGAGTAGCAAATGTTTTTTTCAAAACTCTGTTTGACATAATTGCTTTAGAGACTGAAGGTATTTTGATATGTGGAGGGGATTTCAATGTGGTCATGAATCATAATTTGGATACAACAAGCCTAAAAAAAACCAAGATGCATCTGACCAAGTTTATTAACACATCAGTACAGGAAATGGGCCTAATTGGTGTTTGGAGAGAACTTCACCCTTTAGAAAGACTACACACACTATTCAGTACCTCACTCAGTCTACTCCAGGATTGACTACTTTTTAATGAATACGGGAGAAAGTCACAGGATCACAGAGTGTAAAATCGGGGTGGCAGATGTATCTGATCACAGTGCGATCAGCTTAACAGTACACCTGAATAGTAGAAAAAGAAATACTGTTTGGAGGCTCAATGTGGGAATTTTGAATAATAAGGCAAAATGTGGAACAAATAAGGGAAGAGATAAAAAGGTACATAGAAGAGAATGATAACGGGGATGTGGATCCTGTAATACTGTGGGATGCTATGAAGGCAGTTATACGTGGAAAGCTGATCGCCCTGACATCATCACAAAAAAAGGCCCGGCTAGCTATGTATGAACATAAAGTAGAAAAACTGAAAGAATTGGAGAAAAAACATAAAAACATACCGGACCTGTTGGTACTAAAACAGATTAAGGAAAAAAGGGGGGAGACAGATGAGATCCTCAGGGGAGATATGGAAAAAAGGGCAAGATTCGTAAAGCAGACCTATTATGAAGCAGGTCCAAAAGCAACTAGACTCCTGGCCAGACGCCAGCGTAAACAGCAGGCCTCTCATACAATTCATAAAATAAGAGATCCTAAAACCAATCAATTATCCCATGAGCCAGATGAGATAGAAAGAATATTTGAAGAATACTATAAGAAACTCTATTCTAAACCACCATCAGCGGACGAAAGGACAATGAGAAGTTTTCTTAACTCACTTGACCTGCCATCCATTGGTGAGACACAAAATAATACCATTACGTCACAATTTACGGTTAAGGAGCTGGAAGCTGCAATCAGTAGTCTCAAGGCTAGTAAATCACCAGGCAGCGATGGGTTTCCACCAGAATGGTACAAGGCCTTTAAGAAAGAGCTAACACCTCTGCTCCTGTCTTGCTTTAACTGGAGCCTTAAAGAGGGCAGGGCTCCCTCATCATGGAAGGAAGCAATTATTACCATTTTACCCAAGGAAGGCAAAGACAAAGAGAAATGTAAACATTTCAGGCCAATCTCAATTTTAAATGTAGACTACAAACTATTTACCTCAATCATTTGCAAAAGACTAGAGACTTTTGTACCAGATCTGATTAATGAAGACCAAACTGGATTTATTCGGTTGCGTCAAACACAGGATAATATTAGAAGAACCCTCCACATTGTGGATAATGCTAAAAAAAAAGGATACAAATATGGTCCTGGTCAGTTTAGATGCAGAAAAAGCCTTTGATAGTGTTAGTTGGGTATTCTCTTATGAAGCACTGAGGAGATTTGGTTTCAATGAAGATGCAATTTGGTGTATTAAAACAATATATCAGGAGCCTACAGCTAGGATTAAGGTAAATGGAAACATATGGATACTACTCAGGGTATAAATTGAATATAACAAAAACACAAATTCTTTCATTCAATTATTCTCCATTCCAACAAATCAGAGATGCATATACTCTGAAATGGAACACTAAAACGGTGCAGTATCTTGGTGTAACTATAACCAAAACACTTTCCAACTTGTTTGAAACTAATTATAACAAAATTGAAGAAAACATCAAAAATGATGTTGAGAGGTGGTCGACCCTTCCTCTAGACTTCAGTGCCAGAATACAAACGGTAAAAATGAATATCCTACCTAAACTACTATATTTATTCCAATCTCTCCCAATTAATGTTCCCCGAGATAAATTCATAGCCTGGGATAAAATAATCTCTAGATTCATTTGGAATAGCAAAAAAACAAGAATAAAATTAACAACACTTCAACTGCCGAAAAGCAAGGGTGGAATAGCTTTGTCAAATCTGAAGAAATACTTTTATGCAGCTCAACTCAGACCTCTGGCTTGTTGGTGTAGATCTGATTATGAATCTCGATGGAAAGAAATGGAAAGGGAGATACAGGGTTACCAGACCCAGATGTTGGTGGGATATCTGAGAGGGGCTGTGAGACGTGCTATGGATCCAATAGTTGCATTTACGTTAGAAATATGGAATGTTATAGTGGAAAAATACAAATTAAAAAGAGGGGTTCACGCATTGAAGTGGTTCGCATATGACTCAAAGTTTAAGCCAGGGGTGTATGATTCAAAATTCAAAGAATGGGCACAAAAAGGCATAACGGCAATGTATACAGTTTCAGAAAATGGCTAGTTTATGAGCTTCCAAGATTTAAAGTCAAATTATGGTCTCGAAAACAAAGATTTTTTTAGATACTTGCAATTAAGAGACTACTTTATAAAAAAGATAAGGCCAGAACTAGACGAAACTTCAAATAATGTGATCAAGGTGAATGTGGATGCATACAAACAGAAGAGGTCTCGGGTCATCTCTGCTTTCTACCAAGCTCTGGTGGAAAGCGGGGGAGAATCAACGCTCTACATAAAAACAAAATGGGAAGCAGAATTAAAGATTCAAATAACAGAAGAAGAATGGTATCAAATGTGTGAAACACAATGTTCATCCAGAAGCTCACTAGTATGGAGAGAATTTTGCTGGAAGAATCTATCTCGCTTTTTTATAACACCCAAAATAAAAAGCAGACAACTTGCTGTCCAACAACACTGTTGCAGGCTGTGTGGGAGTACGGAGGCAGACCACTCGCATATTTTCTGGAACTGTGTAAAGATAAGGCCATACTGGGAAAATGTTAATGCAGCTGTAAATAACATCTTGGGTTATAAAATCCCAAATACCTGCCCTGTGTGTGTATCTGGGGCGTATTAAAGATAGTGTAAAAATAGAAGATACATATTTGATTAAAGTTTTGCTTGCAGCAAGTAAGAAGGCCATTACCAGGCAGTGGCTTAATGAAAAAAGTCCAAAACAGGAACAGTGGTTAGACATTGTGCGAGACATCTTTAATATGGAGAAATTGACATATTCCTTGAGAGCCAAGGAGAATTCATCTGAGAAGATCTGGGAAAAATTAACTGTTTATTTGAGCCATGACACCAATTAGATAAATGCCGAGCTAGATATGGGAAGATTGCGTTATATAGAACTAGATGGTACGTTTGTATGAATGTTCAATTGTCTCCAGATAACTGATCAATGTAATGGTTTTTCTTCTTTTAATTTGGTAAGTGAACCACACGGTCTTATTCCAATTTTATTTTGTTATTTACTTTTATTTTTTTCCCCCCATCTACTTATTTTTTTATTTTGATTGCTGTTTTTCTTACTTTGTTTTATTCATGGTTATGGTGTTGCACTGTTTTGAAAATATCTCTTAAAAATCAATAAAAATTTAAGTGAAAAAAAAGAAAGAAATATTATGACTCGGCGATCTAAGTTCAGCGTTGGCTCGTTGGGCCGAAGGTTCTGTTTCCATGACAACCGTCAGGCTGTTTCACACTGCGGCACAGTGACGAGGCGGGTAGAGTTGTTCCAAAGACCCTGCTTCGATCCTTACCTCGATTGCTGTCTGTGTGGAGTTTGCATGTTCTCACTGTGTCCTCGTGTGATTCTTCGTGAGTTGTCGTTTCCTCTCGCATTCCAAAGACTGCAGCTTTGATAGGCCACCGTAAATTGCCGCCTATGTGTAGAAAATGGATGGAGCTAACTAACGTAAGTGGTATAAGACGTTGGTGAGGCCACATTTAGAGTATTGTGTTCAGTCCTTGGCAACAAGTTATTGGAAAGATGTCAAGCTGGAAAGGGTACAGCGCAGATTGACGAAGATATTGCCAGAACCAGAGGGTCTGAGCTGCAGGGATGGGTTGAGATGACTGGGATTCTATTCCCTGGCGCGCATGGAGGATGAGGGGTGATCTTATAGAGGTCTATAAAATCACGAGAGGAATAGATCGGGCAGATGCACATAGTCGCTTGTCCAGAGTAGGTGAACCGAGAACCAGAGGACATAGGTTTAAGTCGATGATGAAAATATTTAATAAGAATCTGAGGGGGAACGTTTTCGCACAAATATTGGTCGGAGTCTTTGGTTGCACTCATTTTGTTTATTTCACTTGTATTGTGATAATTACATTATTGGTTGTTTGCTTCATTGATATCATCTATTAGCGTAGAGCATGAAGATCTGTTATGCCGCTGCACAAAAACGAATTTCGTTGTTCCATTGACTGTGCATACGACAGTTAAATCCTTTTGATTCTTAATTCATGATATTGGTTTATGTGACGCTTTTCATTCAATTCTTATCTCACCTTCTCCTGGAATCGAAACAGAAATAGCAATGCTACAGTTGAGAAATTCTGGATTTAATGTGTTATGCTGGGGTGGAAATTTCCACCTGCAATTGATGTCATAAACTATTGACACTGAAAGGTCGATAGTTGCGAGTTTGTGAACAGGACACGGTGTTTGTGTCAGTTTTGGCAACAGCGCTGACTGATTGCGTGCCTTCTGAATATTTACCAATGTCAGAAGCAGGTCAAGGGGCTGCAGTCATGATGCTCTTGTTCCCTTCCCACTCGCCCTGACGCTTTCTCTCTCTATTCCAGTATTTATTTCAAAATGTTCTAAACTGAGATCTAACTCTATCTTTCTCCCTTTCGCCCTCCCTCTCCTCCTCAAGGAGAGAGAGCAGAAAGGGAGAGAGAGAGAGAAGGAAGGAGAGAGAGAAGGAGGGATAGAGAGAAGGATAGAGAGAGAGAGAGAGAGAGAGAGAGAGAGAGAGAGAGAGAGATAGAGAGAGAGAGAGAGAGAGCGAAGAGAGAGAGCGAGAGAGAGAGAAGAGAAGAGAGAGAGAGAGAGAAGAGAGAGAGAGAGAGAGAGAGAGAGAGAGAGAGAGAGAGAGACGAGAGAGAGAGAGCTCTCTCTCCGCTCATCTCTCTCTCTCTCTCTCTCTCTCTCTCTCTCTCTCTCTCTCTCTCTCTCTCTCTCTCCGTTCTCCCGCCGTCTCCATCCCTCCCGCCCTCCTTCCCTCCCTTTCTCTCCCCCTTCACCTCCCACTCTCTCTTCCTTTCTCTCCCTCGCTCTTTCTCCCTTCTCCCCCCTCCCCCCTCCCCCCCATAAAGAAAGTCAGGACTTGAGGCCTCAGTCCGACAAATTCCCATTAATACTTGTCCTCTACGAATACCAGATTATTCGTTCCACATTCCCATCAATTTCCCGGCAGGTCCCGCAACTCAAGTCCACGCACACCAGGAGCGATTAACAGTATCCAATTAACCCAACCCAGTACATCGATGGATGTTTTGAACCTCACTAGTTATGACGTCAATACTGTTTCTGGGCGAGCACGGCACAATCTGAAAGGTAATGTTGAGCAGCAGGAGATCTTCGTCCAATTTGTAGCCACCGACCTAGACGGGAATAGTTACGAGGTCATGTAGAGTGAAGATAGGGAATTAAGAAACAATGGGAAGATCAGGGTCTCTTGAACTGTAGTCTCGGGATTGCTGTGTCACCTTCTAGTGAGTGTGGAGAGAAAAATATTAGGTGAACGAGTGTGTGGCTGAGGGGCAGGTGCAGGGGGGAGATTTCTGGTTCTTGGAGCATTGGGATATCGTTTGTGGCAATAGTGACCCGTAGAACTGGAATGTGTTGCACCTGAAAAAGAGGGAAACTAAGTTTGTACGACGAATGTAAGACACCTCTTTCCTTGCACACAAATGGTGGTGCGTGTATGGAACAAGCTGCCAGAGGAGGTAGTTGATGCTGGGACTTTCATGACGGTTAAGACACCGTTAGACAGGTGCGCGGACAGGACAGGTTTAGTGGGATATGGACCAAACGCAGGCAGGTGGGGCTAGTGTAGCTGCGATAGGTTGGCCGGTGTGGGCAACTTGTGACGCAGGGGCTGTTTCCACGCGTTATCACTCTACGACTCTATGACATACTCTGCCAGCTGGCGGTAATCGCGTCATTTCCTTTACACAAATACTTGGGATAGAGCTCGTTAGACTTTGCAAGCCATCCAGCTTAATGTTCTTGAAAACCAACACCACATCTTTCCAAATATCATCACTTCTTCGACTACCGCCTTAGATTGACCTTATCTTTCTTAAATATCTTTACAACCTACTCTTATACCACCTCTGGCTCTACGCGTGCATTCCCCCTTTGTCTTTCAGTGACCCTGTCGTCTCCTCGGTTACCCTATTGTTTGTAACGTATGTGTACCATCTAGGCCCATTTAAATGTCTGTAAAGTAAGCTGTGTGTGGAACAACGGGAAATTGGAGAGGATGTAAATGCATCCCTCTCTTCTGTATTAGCGGTTAAGAAGAAACTAACAGCTACTGATATCAGAAGAGGGGACAGTGCTATCCAGAAACAAATATCAACATTGCAAAAGAAAGAGCGTTGGAAAAAACGTCTGATCAATTTCCTCGGCCTGACGAGATCCATATCAGGATGTCCGCTCTATAGCACCGAACCTGACCGTTATGCGCAGTGGGGAAGGGTATGTCACGCGGGGAGTCTTCGTGGCAGGAGACTCGTTAGTTATGGCGGGCGAACAGGGGATTCTATGGAGGCAATCAAAGTCCAGATGAGTTGCTTCCCTGTGGCCAGGATCCTGGATGTCTCCACACAGCTACATAACTTTCCCAAGGGGGAGGTTGGGCAACCAGAATTAGTTGCCCACGCTAGCACACACGACCTGGATAGGAAAAGTGATGAGCTGCATATAGGGATGTAGGCAAAGGGTTAAAAGCAGGACATACAGGGTAACTCCCGGCGCTATGTGCTTGTGGGGGTGGGAACAGAAATATTGGAAAGATTAATGCATGGCTGAGAAATTGGTGCAGATGGCTGGGATTCAGGATTTTGAACAATTAGGATTATTTCTCACCTTGTCATTAGGTCATAAATAATAGAGTACAATTGGACCATTCGGTTTAGCGCCTATTGCGCCTTTATGGCGGATCTATCTTTCTCTCCTCACCCAATTCCCCTGCCTTCCCATAACCTCTGACCCTATACTAATCAAAACTTTATCTGTCTCTGCCTTAACAATATCCACTGACGTGGCCTCTACATTATTCTGTGGCAAATATTTCTACAGATTCACCACCCTCTGAGTAACCAAATGTCTCCTCAAATTAAACGTCCTTTAATACTGAGGCTATGAACTCTAATCCTAGGTCACCACATGTGGAAACCTCCTCTCCACATCCACTCTATCCAAGCCTTTTATTATTCTGTATGTTTGAAAGAGACCCCCCCCCCCTCCTCTCATTCTTCAAAACTCCAGCGAGAATAGGCCCAGTGCCTACACACGCTCATCATAGGTTAGTCCAGTGATTCCCAACCTGGGGCCATAAGCCCCAAAGGGGCCAAGGGAAATTTCAGGGGGGCCACAGAAATTGAGCCTCAGCATTACATCCCAGTTTTTGTATACAAGCCCTCTTGAAATACATTTTAGCATTGAATTTGCTTTGTTCACTACCGTTTCAACTTTTTGGGAATCCTGCACCAGCACTCCCAAAGCTATTTGTACCTCAGATTTCCGGTTCAATCTCTGTTCAAACTCTGAACATTAATAGCACATTATCTGTTATTTGCATCTTATCAGTTTATTTATTCATGTGTGTATTTACGTATATAATGGTATATGGACACACGGATCCGTTTTGTTGTCAATGCCGATTATGTTCTGTTGTGCTGAAGCAAAGCAGGAGTTTCATTGTCCTGTCAGGAACACATGACAACAAATTCTCTTGACTCTTGTCTCTTGACATGGTTTCTCCCCCCATTTAGAAAAAAAAGTCAAGGCATTTAATCCTGCCACCAAAAGGCATGACTCCACACTTTGCTACGCTATATGCCATCTGCCACTTCGCTGCCCACACTCCCGACTTGTCGAAGTACTTCTGCAGAGGCCCCTCTTCTCTGCCCTACCTGCCTTTCCACCCGTTTTCGTATCAACCGCAAACTTGGCCTTCAATCCCCTCGTCCAAATAATTAATATACAAGATATTTAAATTAATTTCTCGGATAGTCCTTATCTCTTCAAGAGTGACGAGTTGCACCTGAACCGGTGTGGAACCAAAATCCTGATAAATAGGTTAACTAATGCTACATGGGTGGTTTTAATGTAGATGGACCAAAACAGGACAGTTGCAGGTGAGAGGCTGCAAGTCGGCTTGGAAGATGTTGAGTGAAATTTAAGTGGCCAGTCCAGGCTGGAGAACGGCAAAGAGCGAGGAAGGACTGTTGGATTGAGTTGCATTCATTTTAGTTCGAGGGATTTTACGGGTAAGGCGGACAAACAGGGCACGTGGATAGGTACGAGCGACTGGGATGTGGCAGCCATTACGAAAACACGGTTAAGGGGAGACTAAGGCAGGAAGCGTATTGCTCCGCGGCCGTGGTTCTTCAGGAGAGATAGATGAAGATGGAAAGAGGAGGAAATGTTGCTTTACATCTAGGAGTTCGGGTGCATAGTTCCATTAAAGTAACATCACAGGTAGATAGGGTGGACAAAGGGGGGGTTGAACCTTGGCCTGCATTAGTCACAGCATTGAGGAAATAACTCGGGAGGTCGTGTAGCAGATTTCTAAGATGTTGGTGAGACCGGATTCAGAGTATCGTGTTCGGTTCTGGGCACCATGTTACAGCAAATATGTTAACAAGTTGGAAATTATACAGATTGGATAGATCTATTGCCCAGAGTACGGGAATCGAGAACCAGACAATCTAGATTTAAGGTGAAGGGGGAAGGAATTAATAGGATTCTGAAATAGAAAATCAGTAACTTTTTCATACGAAGGTTGGTGGGTATATGGACCGAGCTGCCCGAGGAAGGAGTTGAGGCAGGGACTATTGCCAATTTGAAGAAACAATTAGACAGGTACATGGATAGAACAGGTTTAGAGGGATATAAACAGGTGGGATTAGTGTAGATGGGACATGTTGGGAACTGTGGGCAAATTAGATAGAAGGTCCTGTTTGTACGCCGCATATCTATATTCCTGTATGTTGCAAAACATACTTGGCGAATAATGTGTGATTCTGATTTTGATTTTGATATATGTTTCTATGTCTATGAGAATTTCATGGCAGTAGTCTGAGGTGGCAAAATTAATGCTTCTTCCGGCGCTGCTGTAAGGGTGGAATTGGAAACAAATAAGGGAATGTTAATCGTGTTGCGAGTGCACTAAGGCAAACATTCAACGGGGATTACAAAAACATATTTCCCAGGAGGTAGTAGGCATTTGCAGAGATAATAGGATTGTCATTGCAGGGAATTTCGAACTTTGCAATGTGGACAGGGACTGTCATAATACGTTTCACTTCGTTGAGTGGAATTTGTCAAATGTTTCCATGATTGCTTCCTCGGGCAGTATGTCGAAGGTCCTGCAAAGGATTGGGCAAAACTTGATTTACTTTTGATACATTGGGAAGACTAAGTGACTGAAGTGTCCGTGAGCGAGCTTTATGATACCAGCGGTCACTCTTCTATCAGCTTTAGAACACACACGAATGACGACATGTAACGTGTCCACAAGATAAAATTGTGAATTGGGGCAACGGCATATTTTATGATATTTAACAGAAACTTGTTAAAATTGACTCGAGTGGGTTGTTTGCGATTAATGGAACGTCCAGGTCGTGTGATGCTTTTTGTCGTGTGATGACAAGAATGTTATGGCATGCATGTTCATGTTAGAGTGAACGTCAAAGTAGGTGCGAGTGTGGAAGCTTGGAATGCGAGAGAAATTGAAGCTCTTCTCAGGAAAACTAAGAAGTCCTGGGGCAGTGTTGGCAGCTGAGAGGAGTTTCGAGAACTGAGGAGCATAGTTAGTTTAGTTTAGAGAAACAGCGTGGAAACAGGCCCTTCGACCAACCGAGTCCGCGCCGACCAGCGATCACCCCGTGCACAAATACTATTGTACAGTTTTACTGAAGCTAATTAACCTACAAACGTGCACGTCTTTGGGGTGAGGGAGGAAACCGGAGGACCCTGAAAATACCCACGCAGATCCCAGGGATAACGTACGAATTCCGTACAGGCATGCACCCGTGGTCAGGATCCAACCTGGGTCTCTGTCGCTGAGATGCAGTACTCTACCGCTGCGGCACTGTGCCGCCAGAGTTAAGAAGGAAATCAGGAAGGCAAACAGGTGCAGGGGAGTTTGAACATGAAGGACGATCTCCGCACACTAACATTATCCTACACGTTAGGGACAATTTACATTTAAGCCAAGTTAATTGACTCACACACCTCTGGCGTGTGGGAGGAAACCGGATCTCCCCACATAAAACCTACACAGGCCACGGGGAGAAAGTGCAGAGAGCGCCCGTACCAAAACCCTTTGATGCTCTGTAGCTTGTAGAATGTAGCTCTACCGCTCCACCACCTACACATCCCTCTTGTGTGTCCTACACTCCAACAAAAACGGGATTAGACTAGAGAAAATGTAGAAAAGATTCACCGCTATGTTACCTGAAATGAAGTACTTGAGTGAATAGGCTACTGTTTCCCATCGCCTCAATAGGCCACCCGTCTGTTTCCCACACTCCCACCCAATGCAACTCATCCGTACAATCCAAGGATCATAAATTCAGGTAACACACTGATACATCTAATCGATCTATATCCGATCTTAACCCAAACTATACCCCGAATGATTTACCTGCTTGCCTCCTCTAATCTAATAAAACATTCTCTCGTCATAACCAAACTGCTCCATCACAGGGTCTTGCCAATGTCTGTCTCTTACCAGCTTTAACATGTGCACGAAGGAAACTTCCTATCCGCTGCATCGTAACTTGATTTGCCAACTTAACCGTCGCAAGAAACTGCAGGGAGATGTGGATATAGCGCATTTCATCACAAATATCAACATCCTCACCATTGGCACCTTCTTGGTTCATCAGCCATGGAAGCAAAATGAGGGCAATTGGCCCATCGTGTCTACTCCGTCATTCAATAATGGCTGATCCGTCTTTCCCTCTCAAACCAAATCTCGTACCTTCTCCCCATAACCTTTGACACCTTTAGAAACCAAGGATCTATCAACCTCCGCTTCTAAAATACCCAACGACAGCCTCCACAGTCGTTTGTGGCAATGGTTTCCACAGATTCACCACCATCTGATAAAATAAATGTCCTTTCCTTTATAAAGTCACGACATTTTATATTGAGGCTGTGCCCTCTTGTCCTGGACTCTTTCAGCAGTTGATACATCTTTCCAATATCCACTGTATTCGTGCCCTTCATTGTGTGGTAAGTTTCAATTAGCCCCCTACCCCCCCCCCCCCCGTCCTAATATGCAGCGAGTGGAGGCACAGAGCCGTGGAACGCTCGTCATACTTTAGACCAATCAACCTCAACATCATTCTCGTAAACCTTCTATGGAACTTGTGCGAAGCAAGCGCAACTCCCCTCAGATGTGCTTAGAGATGCCCCAAATTGCTGACAATACTACAAATGCTGTCCGGCCAGTGTCTTATCAAGCCTCACCATACGTGCCAGTTTTGGGAGAAAAAAAATAGTCCTCACAAAATAGATGAGAACATTGCATTGACTTACTTACTACGGATTCATTTTGCAAATTATCAATTTGTTAATCCTGCACCAGCTCTCCCAAGGCCCTTTACACCTCCGGTTTCTGGATCCTCTCCTCATTTCGAAAATAGTCTAGGCCTTTACTCCCACTCGGAAACTGCATGACCGCGCACTTTGCTGCGATGTATAAATCTCACACGCAGTCACACGGAGAACTAGCAAACTCCACACAGACAACGGCGGAGGTCGGAACCAACCCGAGTCTCTCGAGCCGCAAGGGGAGCCAGATTTACGTGCGTTGTTTGAAATAGCAAGAGGGTGGAATACCTGGTGCTACTCCAATTTGCCACGTTCTCCTCGCGCCAACCACAACCTCTTCCAATTCCGTCGCATTCATCTTTACACTCAGTTCTTACCGTCTCCATTACCATCGTCTGTCTGGACCTCCAGCTCAGCCTGCAAAGGGACCAGCCACATAGGGTTGGATGCCGAGAAGTTCACAGTCTCCACCGTCAGGTTTACCCCGCGGACGATCAGTGTGTTGAACACCAGCGAACCGACGCGAACGCAATTTGCCTGGACGCCCCCGGCCGTGTCCGTCATCGTGATGGTCCGGTTCAGGAATCCCCATGTGACGTTGACGGGGGAGTTGGATTGCACAATGCCGCGGCAGGTCACGTTGGTGGGATACCTCGCGCATCGCGCCCAGGACACAACGGCAGCTTCATCTGCAAGGTCTTGGGATAAAACACGAGTTTATACAATCGTCCTCCATTAATGCAAATGTCCATTCGTTGATTGATCTAGAAAACTATGAGAGGCATCCATCGTGTGAAATTAAGGACCTTTTTCGCAAAGAGGAAATGGACGAGAGAACATATGTTTCGGGTTCGGAGCTTTAAACGTTCCAGTAAACAAACCCCATGTTTGTCCTTGGACGTAAGTGTAGGTAGGTAAGTGTGTACATTTCCAAATGTCGCAGAAATTGTGGCGCTTTGGAAACTGATACTGCGGGAGAAGGGTTCCGAATCCTACTGAAAGGGACTCTAAATGCTGACCAACCAATATGAACTCCTCCTCCCCTTCAACTATTCTCCAGGTTTCTCCACCCTATTGTAACCAATCTGACTTGTTCTCCACCGCTGCTTTTCCAGCTTTCTCTCCCATGTGCTCACTACAATCGTTGAAGAAATGTCCGGACCCGAAACGTTTGTTATCCTCTCTCCATATATACTGCCGGATCTGTTAAGTTACACCAACCAATACACATGTTGTTTGATAGGTCAATTGGACGATGTAGGTTGTCTCCGGCGCATAGATGAGTGGTGTAATCTGGCCATAATTGTACAATAGGGATAGGGAACAATGACCCAGGCAATTCGGCCGAGCAAACGCATGTCGACCATCAATTGCCCATTTACGCGAAATACAATTGAATGTGCTTACATTTTCATCAATGGCCCAAATTATACTACTCATTCAACATCTAGTGGAACCGAAGCGTTGATGGGAATGTGGAATGAAATGAATTGAGCAATGATCAGTGTACAATTCGAGGCTTGATGTTTAGGGCGTCAAAGGGCCTGATCTATGCTGTATTGTTCTCTGATCAACCTGGTATATTACCCATACCTCTTCTCCACAGATGTTGTCTGACCCATTGATTTACACCAGGATGCTCTGCCTATCTGCTGACCGATCAGAATGGCATTAAGGGATATAGGTTCTGCGCAATCATGTGTACGACATGGTAAACTAAAGGGTCCTAATGATATCGCCCTGTGTCTAAGTATTGTTACTAATCGATTCGGTTTGTTTGAGTTTTATTGACAGTTAATCGCCTTGGGGGCGATAGGTGGAGCAATGTGTGGAGTTGGTTCTCAGACTAAAACCAGTATCCGGGGGGGGTGGGGGGGCAGTAGAAAAGGCACCAGTGAATGTTTTGGTTATTTCTGTACTTGTGTCACCGTTTTTCCAAAGCACTCTGTGAGGAATTATTGGATAAGCTGCGTCAAACCGGTAGATGGTTAGCATAGACGGAAATTGACATTTATCGGAGGAAGTCCTCAGCTCAAATACCAAGTAACCGAAGGCTCGGTCATCCGTGATGGAGCAACCCGTCACAACAAATACTCACGGTGCCTGTGGACTCGCACGGGCGCGGACCGTGAGCTCCCAAGAGCGTTTGTCGCCGTGCAGCTGTAGGATGTAGTTGCCTTTACCGACTCAAGGTGAACGGTGATATTTTGACTTCCCCGCCTTAGATCAGTCTCAACGCCATGGGTGACCTTGAACCAGGAGAAACTAGTGACACTGGGGTTGGCGTCACTGGAACAACGTAGGGAAATCGTGTTGGCTTCTTTGAAGTTCCACTCGACCACCGTGTTCCGAGGGGAATCTTGGAAACACAACGTCATCAGCATGTTAGCGGGATAGAAATGTCGTGTCGTGTGTCTTGCAACCGCCAAACAACGAGGACAAGCAGTTCAGTTAACTGCCACAATATCCACCAGCCAAACAGCGACACTGCCTCCGACAACAATCATTTATGTTCACTCTTTCAACCTCTTACAGCATGTAAGTTGTTAACTATTGAGACCGCAAGCTACGTCTTCTACCGCCAATATTGACCGAGGATTCGGACGCAAGGGAGAGGAGCTCCTACATTTTACTCGCGTCCCACATCACTTTGGAAATATATCATCAGCTCCCTATAATAGAAGGGCCTTCGTCGCAAAGGCTTGACCTGTTCAACGGGGTAAAACTGTCATAATCGCAAGGACATTTACCAATAGGTAAAGCGTACCAGGAATCAGGATCCAAAATCAGGATACTCTGAGAGAGAGTATGTTGCCCCTCAGGATCTAAATCTAAAACTTGCTAACTTGCTGCGCTCCAAAAAATAGAGACCTAGCATGCACAACCTTTGCCTGTAACGCAGGCCCTCAAGTCTTGGGATCATTCTCGTAATTCCATCCTGTACTATTTCCAGCATAACGGCACAATGACACGTCAGCTGCGATCTAAGCAGTGTTTTCAATCTGATGGGAATATACGAGGTATGATAAATATGTTTGGGGATATCACTGTACCATGGTCATGTCAGAGATAACGAAGATATTTATAAACAACTAGACCAAGTGGGACCCGTTGGGCCCCGTTCCCCAACGCAGTATTCCACCACTCACGCATAGCCCCAAAATACGCAGGCGCGGCTCATTTCCCCTCATTCCCCAACACTACCCCGTCCTCTTCACCCTTCCTCTTCTATCCCTTCTCCTCATCTCCTGCTCCACTCCCTCACCTCTCCCTCCCTCTCATTCCCCCTACCCTCAGTCACTCTCTCCCTCCATCTTTCCATAACCCCTCTCATCTCCCTTTCCCATTTCCTCTCCCTATATCACTCTGCTCCCCCACTCATCACTTCTCCCGTATCCGACTCCACCACTAAATACAATGTTTAAATAATATTTCCCCTCCTCCCTTCCCCAATTCCTCCGGCTCCTAGCAACAATGTCACAGATCTCTCACTGCACTGGGTGGAACACCGATGATGGGCACTTTATGTAAATTATATTACATTGTGATGTAATTGTCGGGTGAAGCAATGCTCAAGGGCAATTTGTGTAAATGAGATCCCATTGTGACATCATAGTTGGCAACTTCCACTACATCTGCCACAACAAGTTCAAGTGATTCTTTCTCAAACTAGATTATGTGAAGTTAAAAATGAATAACTTGTAAAATATATCATAACTCTGAACGAAACTTGGTAAAAACGTAAGATAATTGTGAGTAAGGTGGTACAAAAATTGCAGCGCTATCGTGTAGTTTTTGGCATAGTTCCTGGAGCACTTTGGCACGCACACAGACACGCACGCACACAGAATCATAAAGAAGATGAGAGTTTTAGTAATATGTAGACTACAGCAGAAACTTGACCATTTGGGGAAGTGGGCGGATGAATCGTTAATGATATACAATGCAGATAAATGCGAGGTGTTGCATTTTGGTAAATCAAATCAGAGCAAGATCCACACGGTAAAAGGCAGGGTGCTGGGCAATGTCTTAGTGCAAAGGTGTGTAGGTACATAGTTAACTAAACGTGCCGTCACAGGTATTTACGTTGGTCAATAAGGCTGTCGGTACATTGGCCTTCATCGGTTTGGGTTATGCCTGTAGAAGTTAAGATGTTATGTTATTAATGTGCAACATGTTGGTGCGGCCCCATTTCCGGAACTGTTTAGTTATGGTCACACCGCTGTAGGAAGATGTTGTGAACCTAGAAAGAATGTAGAGATGACTCACAAGTATATTTTCAGGACTATATTGCCTGTGCGAAAAAGGAAATGTTGGGCAAGCTAGGACTAGTTTCGTTGGTGCAAAGGAGAACGAGGGATAATAATAATAATAATAATAATAATAATAATAATAATAATAATATATCTTTTATTGTCATTGCACGTCAGTGCAACGAGATTTAGTGTGCAGCTCCACTGACGTACAAGAAAGGTAAATAAATACAATACATAAATAAGCAAGCTGAATTGATTGACGTGACCATCTGAGGGAGACTGTCCAAAGGGAGTGGGTGGGGGGGCACTCATTAGGGCCGGTTCAGAGCCGCTATAGCTCTTGGGATAAACTGTTCCTGAGTCTAGAGGTTCGGGCGTAGAAGGCCTTGTAACGTCTCCCGGAGGGAAGTAGTTGAAACAGACCGTGGCAGGGGTGTGATGAGTCCTTATGGATGCTGAGGGCCTTCCTGAGGCACCGCGTGTGGTAGATGCCCTCCAAGGCTGGTAGCTCTGTCCCGATGATCCGCTGCGCTCTGTTGACGACGCGCTGAAGAGCTCTCCTCTCCGCCTCCGTGCAGCTGAGATACCACACAGAGATGCTATACGTTAGTATGCTCTCTGTGGTGCAGCGGTAGAACGTTGTCAGCAGCTGTTGGGGCAGACCAGTCTTTTTTTAATGCCCTCAGGAAGAACAGTCGTTGCTGTGCCTTCTTGCCCAGCGTGGCGGTGTTTGTGGACCATGTGAGGTCTTCTGAAATGTGAGTGCCCAGAAACTTAAAGCTGGACACTCTCTCCACACTTTCCCCGTAAATGGAGATTGGGGCGTATTGTCCAGAATGGGACCTCCTGAAGTCAATAATCAGCTCCTTGGTCTTGGAGGTGTTTAGTGCCAAGTTGTTATTGGCGCACCAGTCCGCCAGGTTCTGCACCTCCGCTCTGTAGTTTGTTTCATCACCGTTGGTGATCAGCCCAATCACTGTTGTGTCGTCTGCAAACTTCACGATGGTGTTGGTGTCGAATGAAGGGACACAGTCGTGAGTGAAGAGGGAGTAGAGCATGGGGCTTAGTACACAACCCTGTGGTGTGCCGGTGCTCAGGGTGATGGTGGAGGACAGGTGCGGGCCCAGTCTCACTGCCTGCGGTCGCTCCGTGAGAAAGTTCAGGATCCAAGCGCCTATCGGTGAGCTGAGGCCTAGCTGGTGGAGTTTGGTGGTGAGCTTGGTGGGGATGACCGTATTGAATGCAGAGCTATAGTCAATGAAGAGCATCCTCACATACGTGCCCTGTCTGTCCAGGTGAGTCAGGACAGTGTGAAGGGCCAGAGAGATGGCATCCTCTGTCGATCTATTTGCCCTGTGTGCAAATTGATGGGAGTCCAGTGAGGCAGGGATGCTGGATTTAATATGGGAGAGGACCAGCCTTTCGAAGCACTTCATAGGGATTGGAGTCAGGGCAACCGGCCGGTAGTCGTTGAGGTTGGTGATTTTGGACTTTTTCGGCACCGGCACTTTGGTGGCTGTTTTCAGGCACTTGGGGAACGTTGCCAGAGATAGAGATAGATTGAAGATTCTCGTGAATACCTTCGCCAGCTGTCCAGCACAGTCCTTTAATACTCTTCCCTGTACTCCATCTGGGCCTGCAGTCTTGCGTGGATTGATCCAACGCAGAGTGCACTGTACCTCCTGAGTGCTCAATGTTAAGGCCTGTCCCTCCGCTATGGCCGGGGCTGCTCTTGTAGTCAGTAATGTCCCTGACACCCTGCCACATGCTTCTGGTGTCCGCGGTATTGAAGTGGCCTTCTACCCTTTGCCTGTGGATGACTTTGGCCTTTCTTATGCCTCTGTTCAGGTTCGACCTGGCCGCACTGTAAGCAGAGTGTCCCTGGATTTAAAGGCGTTGTTGCGTGCCCTTAGCAGATCCTGAACCTCCTTGTTCATCCAGGGTTTCCGGTTTGGGAACATCTTTATTTGCTTGTCCACTGTGACAGTCTCCACACAGCAGTTGATGTAGGAGAGCACAGTGGATGTGTACTCCTCCGAGTCTATCTCTGTACCACTGGTAGCCTGTTATGCAAACGGGTCCCAGTCGGTGCGATCAAAGCAGTCCTGGAGTTGTAGGGTGGCGTCCTCGGGCCATATTTTGACCGTCCTTATTGCAGGTTTGGTCTTGCGGATGAGGGGTCTGTATGCAGTCAGTAGAAACAGTGAGAAGTGATCGGATTGTCCAGCGGGGGAGAGCTCTGTATGCGTCCTTGATGTTGGTGTACACGTTATCCAACGTGTTTGAGCCCCTGGTAGGGCACTGCACATGCTGGTGGAATTTGCGGGGTGTGGCACGTAGGTCGACCTGGTTAAAGTCCCCTGCAACAATGAAGGCACCGTCGGGGTGAGCATCCTGCTGCTTACTGATGGCCGAGTGCAGCTGTGCTAGCGCTAGGTTAACATTAGCCTGTGGTGGGATGTATATGGCCATGATGATAACCACAGTAAACTCCCGAGGCAGGTAAAACGGTCTACATTTAAGCAGTAGGTATTCCAGGTCTGGGGAACAGTAGCTCTCTATTGCAGTGTGGTTAGTGCACCAGTCATTGTTGATGTAGATGCAGAGCCCGCCACCCTTGCTCTTACCGGAGTCCTTTGTTCTATCACCACGATGTAGTGACCGGTTGGTCAGGTCCACAGCCCCATCGGGAACCAGCGCGCTGAGCCAGGTCTCTGTGAAGTTCAGCACACAGCAGTCTTCCAGGGATCGCTGGGTGTTGATCCAGAGCCTTACCTCATCCAGCTTGTTGGTGAGTGACCGGACATTCGCCAGAAAGACGCTTGGGAGCGATGGTCTTTGTGGAGCCCTCCGTATCCTGTCCTGCACCCCCGCTCGCCTTCCACGTTTCTGCTTCCGTTCCCGGCGCTTGCTCCGTCTCCTGCCCTCCGGAGTGGTGATCCAAGGGGCTTTCCTGCCCAGCTCCGGGACGATAAAGGTACTGTAGTACTCACACGCCAGTGTCTCGCAGCCACGTCCGATGCTGAGTAGTTCCGAGCGGCTCCATGTGCGACCAGTCGGGATTGCGATGCGGGTCTTGGATTCCATCGTCCTGTAGGTCAGTTTCTTCTTATGGTTCCTGGGGTTTCCGGGGTTACTAGGGTTCCTATGGGTTCTAGGGGTTCTGGGGTTTTTAATTACCTTGTTTTTCCAGCCGCGTTCGGTACCGGGCTGCTCCGAGTAAACTCGGGCTTGGGAGCGCAAAGCCGCTGCGTCTGGACGCGCCGCCATCTTCATGATCCTAGCTCCTGATGATCTTATACCCGTGAGATCGATCATGTGGGGAATAGGTAGAATAAATGCACTGAGTCCCTTCTCCTAAGTAAGGGTACACGAACCAGAGAACGTACGTTTAATGTGTGAGGGGAAGAAAATAATAGGAAACCGAGGGACAACTGTTTACATGGTGGATGGTAGGTGTAATGAACGAGCGACCGCAAGAATTGATTGAGGCAGAAATTCGAGCACCATATAAAAGGCATTTTGACAGGTAGATAGATAGGAAAGGTTTATATGATTAAGGGGTAAATGCAGGCAGGTGGAACGAGGATAGGTGAACCATCATTGTAGACAGGGGTAAGTTATGCCGATCGGGCTGTATGACTCTAACTTAATCCACCACAATCCGTGTATTCTATTCGTGTCCGGTACTTTGGTGTGGTCTAACCATGACATATGACATTTAAAATAAAATGTAATGCGCTGAATATGATCTAATCAAAGACCTCAAGGACGGGAGATGTGCACATTCTTCCAAGAGCAGCCGTAAATCAAAGGGTAGAAAGGAACTGCAGAAGCTGATTTAACCAGATGATGGACAGAAATGTTTGAGTAAATCAGTGGGACTGCAAGCATCACCGGAGAGAAGGAGTGGGTGCCGTTTCGGGTCGAGACCCTTCTTCAGACTAGTTAGGGGAAAGGAAAACGAGAGATATAGGCAATGATATAGATGATGTAGAGAAATTCATTGGTCAAATGAATGAAATATATTAAAATGTTACAGTGTTAGAGGAAACAGGCCGTTAGCTGCTTGCGTGGTGAGAACGGAAACCGTGTGCAACGAGTGGGGGAAGGATGGAGAGTGAGGGAGTGCAAGGTTACCGTTTCACCAACTGTGCCATATTCACGTACCTTGCTTTTTCTTTGTGATGCTCTATATAACCATATAACAATTACAGCACGGAAACAGGCCATCTCGGCCATTCTAGTCCGTGCCTAACACTTATTCCCCCATAGTCACATCTACCTGCACTCAGACCATAACCCTCCATTCCTTCCCCATCCATATACCTATCCGATTTATTTTTAAATGATAAAATCGAACCTGCCTCCAGCACTTCCACTGGAAGCTCATTCCACACAGCTACCACTCTCTGAGTAAAGAAGTTCCCTCTCATGTTACCCCTAAACTGCTGTCCCATAATTCCCTCTTTGAAGGAATATGTTTCACAATACAGATAATACTCTGGCAAGTGTTAGCTGTTTCAATTTCATATGTCAAGCCAGGGCTGGATTTATAGATTCTCTGAGAGTGCAACAGAACATAGAGTTCTCGGACAAGATGTGTAGTGCACAATTCCCGGTATGGGAATTATAGCGCAGTTCCCTTAAAGTGGTCTGTGTTTATGTGGATAGATTGGCAAGAGACGTTTGGCACGATTGACCGCATTTGGAATGATATTGACGACAACTTTTGGGATACCACGATGCAGCTGTTGGTGTCATAAGTGCACATGTTATAGGTGTACAATTAGGCCATTCGCCTCATCGAGTCTACCCCGCCATTCAATCATGGCTGATCTCATCCCATTTTCCTGCCTTCAGCGCAAAACCCTTGACACGCGTTCTGATCAAGAATATCTTCAAATATCCACTGACTTGGCCTCCACAGCCCTATGTGGCAATGAGTTCCATAGATTAACTACTTTATAACTAAAGATGTTCCTCCTCACGTCAATTCTAAAAGGACGCCCTTTAATTCGGAGGCTAAGACCTTTGGTCTTAGACTTTCCCACCAGTGGCAACATCCTGTCCATATCCACTCTGTACATGCCTTCCATTATTCTGTACATTCCAATGAGGTCCCCCTTCAACCTTCTAAACTCCAGCGAGTAGAGGTTGAGTGCTGTCAAACGCTCATCATATGCTAGCCCATCTATTCCTGGAATCATTCCTATATGCCTCCTCCGGACCCAGCACATCCTTTTTAGATAAGGGTTTCACATGTTCTCTCAGTACTCCAAATGCGGTCTGATCAGCGCCTTATAGAGCCTCAGCGTTACCTATCTCTTTTTTTTATTCCAATCCTCTTGACATAAATGTTCATCATGGGCGTTGATGTGCACACCTAGAGGTTTTGCCCAGAAATTGAAGGAGATAATTACGATGGAAAATGTGCAGAAGGGATTCACTCGGGATGTCAATTGCGTGTAAAGGGTTGGATTATGGCGGTAGACTGACGGCTGATTGTATTTTAGTGCACGCATACATTTAACCTGTGGAAGAGGATTCTAAAACTGGACGATCGCAGATTGTAATCCGTATCTGAAACTCTTTGCCTGGGGAAGCTAAGAAGTAAAATTATAACTTTTCAAATACGGCTTTGCATATATATGGATGGGAAGTATTTCGAGGGATAGGGATCGACGTGACGACCAAAGAAAGCCCACCAGATTCCATGGAAAAGGTTGAAGGAATGTTCCGTTTTTCTGCTGTACGGATAGAATACTCTTTGACTATAATACTTTATAAAACAATACTTACATGTTACATTCAGGGTAACGGAGTTTGCCAGTCTGTGACTCGTATCAAAGTAGTCAACCGTACAGCGAACAGTTTGCCCGTGATGAGCGACGGAAGGAGTAAAATTCAAGACAGTGGAAATGTCTCCGCTAGTTTTCTCCCCAAGCACAATGATGGTGGAATCAGACAGCTCACTCCAGGTGAGAGATGGGCGTTGATCGGGACAGGGGTAGAGGGCTTTGCAGAGAATGCTCACCGGGGTCCCTTCGCTGAGAGTTTCCGGGATTGAAATCTCGGGTTTGTCAGGTACATCTGGAGATTGGAAAGATTTACAGTGAAACATCATGTAGGTCTGAAGTGGGAGGGGGGTGGGGCTGGTGATGCGAATTATATCTTAGACTCAAAACGCACTGCCCTGGAGGGAGCAAAGAACAAACTATTGATGGAACACCACCTGCTGAGCAGCATTTGTGGAGGGAAAGAGATGGTATGGAAGGCACAATCTCAACCCAATTGTACACCATCATTTTGACTCCATTGATGTTGCTCGCTGAGTCACTCCAGCAATATTTTGTGTTCTCTTGCTCCTGAATTCACCATCTGTAGCCACTTATCTGACCAAGAGAGTGGGGCATGCTATTATTCTCCGATCATTTGAAAAACCACCTGCCATCCATCTATCCACCCATCTGTCCAGCACCTGACCACCATCCGTCCGCCTCTCCAACCATCCATCTATCTATCCATCTACCGAAACATCTAACCACCCATCTATTCATCGATCTATCCATCTAAATATTCTCTATATGTACTAATCACATTTACTAAGAGTGTCGCCGAGAACAAATCGCCATGGCTCCAGTTTATACTGTGTAAGGTCCGAGGAATTACAGCAGTTCATCCGGTGGATTTTCACCAGGGGGCTTTCAACGGTGTTTTACCTCTCTGGCCAATTAACCTACAAACATGTACGTCTGAGGAGTGCGGCAGTAAACTGGAGCAACCGAAGAAATCCCACGCACTCCCAGGGAGAACGTGCAAAGATCACGTAGAACACACCCGTAGACAAGATGGAACCCCCGTCGTTGGCGCTGTGAGACAGCGACTCTACCACTCGCTAGAACCACACTTGTTGGCCGCCAAGCCGTTACTGGCACCTCTCTCTCCTTGAACATTTCGCCCTCTGTAATGTCGCTGTCCCAATACGCGTTCACATTGCTGTGCAATTAACCAATGCTGCACACTTCCTACGTTCGTTCTAAATCTCGCGACTGAGAAAGGATCGAGAAAGGAAATTTCAAAACGTAGCGAAACCAACTCTGAAGGACGTGTGCATAGCGGACGTAAACTTTGAAGGGGCCTCACCCAGTACGTGCAGTTGGACGGGAGGTGTGTAGGTGTACGTTTCAAAGCCGTCCAGTTCCACGTAGAAGTAGTACACATCAGAGTCTTCTGATCTGAGGTGATTGATCCTCAGCGAGCAATCTTTCTCTCCCAGGTTACCAACGATTTCAGCCCTCCCCTTGAACCCGGCCATCCCGTAGTTGTGATCTCTGGTGTAATACACGGTGTACTTCCAGTGGTTCCAGTACTTGAACCACGCTCCGTGGACGGCGGTGTAAGGACGCGAAGGGAAGTCGAACGTACAGGGTATCACCACGCAAGACTTCCTGATGGCCCGACGGGGCAGAGCCCGCATTGTCCATTCTCCCGACTGCACGCCTGCAATGGTGGAGCAGATTAATTGACGACAGTGTTAAATGGTGCGACAGGAACCACTAAAACAGCACTAGACAATCTACTGTAATGATTCATAGCTACATAGTCAACAGAACAAATACAATTCTGACCTGTTGCACATTTAATACAATTACATAGCTTACATAATTAAAAACAATTCAGAAAATAACATTTCTACTTCCATATGTTTAAGGTGAAGGGGGTACATTTAATATGAATCTGAGTGGTACCTTTTTCCAAAAAAATGTTTCGTTTAGTTCAATTTAGTTCAGTTACAGAGCGGTAACAAAGGTTCAAAGATTCAAAGGTTATTTTATTGGCCACATACACCTAGGTGTAGTGAAATGCTTCTTGCCAATGCAGCACATAAAGAAAGAATACAGACATAACAGTAATAAAGACATTTAAACATAAAGACATCCCCCCACAATGGTTCCCATTATGAGGGAAGGCACAATGTCCAGTCCCCATCCCCAGTTCACCCATAGTCGGGCCTATTGAGGCCTCCACAGTTGCCTCCACGGAGGCCCGATGTTCCAGGCCGTTCTCGCCGGGTGATGGTGCTCCGGCGTCGGGAGAATCCTCTCAGCGGCATGGGACATCTGGAACGGCCGTTCCGTACAGGCCCTTAAGCCCTCAATATCCGTGCTGACCAACGATTCCCGCACACTAACACTATCCAACACAGTAGGACTATTTTCAATTTTACAGAAGACAATTAACCTGTACTTCTTTGGCGTGGTAGGTGTACAAAACGACAGAGGAAGTAGTCGACGCAGGGATTATTGCAACGTTGATAAAAATATTCGACAGGCACATGGGAGATACGGGACCTGAACGTGTGGCTGAGGAACTGGTGTACGGGGCAGGGATTTAGATTCTTAGATCACCGGGATCTGTTTTGGGGTAAGGGGGAACTGTACAAAAGGGACGGATTGCATCTTAACAGGTGTGGGACCAGCATTCTGGCAGGCAGGTTTGCCACTGCTACACGGGTGGTTTTAAACTGAATAAGGAGGGTGGGGTGTCGAATGGGCTAGTGGAGGATGGAGTTAAAGGGAAAGGTTTTCTTAAATGTGTGAGCGTAGAGACAGAGGGGTGTAAAATGAGGGTAGAAGCAATAGGTAGCAAGGTGAAAAGTAAAATTGGCAGGCCGGAAAATCCAGGGCAAAAATCAAAAAGGGCCACTCTTCAACTAAATTGTATAAGGGGTAAGAGTGTTGTAAAAACAAGCCTGAAGCCTTTGTGTCTCAATGCAAGGAGCATTCGTAATAAGGTGGATGAGTTGAATGTGCAGATAGCTCTTAATGACTATGATATAGTTGGGATCACGGAGACATGGCTCCAGGGTGACCAAGGCTGGGAGCTGAACATCCAGGGATATTCAATATTCAGGAGGGATAGAGAGAAAGGAAAAGGAGGTGGGGTAGCGTTGCTGATTAGAGAGGAGATTAACGCAATGGAAAGGAAGGACATTAGTTTGCAGGATGTGGAATCGGTATGGGTAGAGCTGCGAAACACTAAGGGGCAGAAAACGCTGGTGGGTGTTGTGTACAGGCCACCTAACAGTAGTAGTGAAGTTGGAGATGGTATCAAACAGGAAATTAGAAATGCGTGCGACAAAGGCAAAACCGTGATAATGGGTGACTTCAATCTACATATAGATTGGGTGAATCAAATTGGCAGGGGTGCTGAGGAAGAGGATTTTTTGGAATGTATGCGGGATAGTTATCTAAATCAACATGTAGAGGAAACAACGAGAGAGCAGGCTATTTTAGACTGGGTATTGAGTAACGAGGAAGGGTTAGTTAGCAGTCTTGTTGTACGTGCCCCCTTGGGCAAGAGTGACCATAATATGGTTGAGTTCTTCATTAGGATGGAGAGTGACATTGTTAATTCAGAAACAATGGTTCTGAACTTAAAGAAAGGTAACTTTGAGGGTATGAGACGTGAATTGGCCAAGATTGACTGGCAATTAATTTTAAAAGGGTTGACGGTGGATATGCAATGGAAGACATTTAAAGACTGCATGGATGAACTACAAAAATTGTTCATCCCAGTTTGGCCAAATAATAAATCAGGGAAGGTAGTGCATCCGTCGATAACAAGGGAAATCAGGGGTAGTATCAAAGCGAAGGATGATGCGTACAAATTAGCCAGAAAAAGCAGCATACCGGAGGACTGGGAGAAATTCAGAGACCAGCAGAGGAGGACAAAGGGCTTAATTAGGAAAGGAAAAATAGATTATGAAAGAAAACTGGCAGGGAACATAAAAACTGACTGCAAAAGCTTTTATAGATATGTGAAAAGAAAGAGATTAGTTAAAACAAATGTAGGTCCCTTGCAGTCTGAAACAGGTGAGTTGATCATGGGGAACAAGGATATGGCGGACCAATTGAATAACTACTTTGGTTCCGTGTTCACTAAGGAAGACACAAATAATCTGCCGGAAATAGCAGGGGACCGCGGGTCAAAGGAGTTGGAGGAATTGAGTGAAATCCAGGTTAGCCGGAAAGTGGTGTTAGGTAAATTAAATGGATTAAAGGCCGATAAATCCCCAGGGCCAGATAGGCTGCATCCCAGAGTACTTAAGGAAGTAGCTCCAGAAATAGTGGATGCATTAGTAATAATTTTTCAAAACTCTTTAGATTCTGGAGTAGTTCCTGAGGATTGGCGGGTAGCAAACGTAACCCCTCTTTTTAAGAAGGGAGGGAGAGAGAAAACGGGGAATTACAGACCAGTTAGTCTAACATCGGTAGTGGGGAAACTGCTAGTCAGTTATTAAAGATGGGATAGCAGCACATTTGGAAAGTGGTGAAATCATTGGACAAAGTCAGCATGGATTTACAAAAGGTAAATCATGTCTGACGAATCTTATAGAATTTTTCGAGGATGTAACTAGTAGCGTGGATAGGGGAGAACCAGTGGATGTGGTGTATCTGGACTTCCAGAAGGCTTTCGACAAGGTCCCACATAAGAGATTAGTTTACAAACTTAAAGCACACGGCATTGCGGGTTCAGTATTGATGTGGATAGAGAACTGGCTGGCAAACAGGAAGCAAAGAGTAGGAGTAAACGGGTCCTTTTCACAATGGCAGGCAGTGACTAGTGGGGTACCGCAAGGCTCAGTGCTGGGACCCCAGCTATTTACAATATATATTAATGATCTGGATGAGGGAATTGAAGGCAATATCTCCAAGTTTGCGGATGACACTAAGCTGGGGGGCAGTGTTAGCTGTGAGGAGGATGCTAGGAGACTGCAAGGTGACTTGGATAGGCTGGGTGAGTGGGCAAATGTTTGGCAGATGCAGTATAATGTGGATAAATGTGAGGTTATCCATTTTGGTGGCAAAAACAGGAAAGCAGACTATTATCTAAATGGTGGCCGACTAGGAAAAGGGGAGATGCAGCGAGACCTGGGTGTCATGGTACACCAGTCATTGAAAGTGCGCATGCAGGTGCAGCAGGCAATGAAGAAAGCGAATGGTATGTTAGCTTTCATAGCAAAATGATTTGAGTATAGGAGCAGGGAGGTTCTACTGCAGTTGTACAGGGTCTTGGTGAGACCACACCTGGAGTATTGCGTACAGTTTTGGTCTCCAAATCTGATGAAGGACATTATTGCCATAGAGGGTGTGCAGACAAGGTTCACCAGACTGATTCCTGGGATGTCAGGACTGTCTTATGAAGAAAGACTGGATAGACTTGGTTTCTACTCTCTTGAATTTAGGAGATTGAGAGGGGATCTTATAGAAACTTACAAAATTCTTAAGAGGTTGGACAGGCTAGATGCAGGAAGATTGCTCCCGATGTTGGGGAAGTCCAGGACAAGGGGTCACAGCTTAAGGATAAGGGGGACATCTTTTAAAACCGAGATGAGAAGAACTTTTTTCACACAGAGAGTGGTGAATCTCTGGAACTCCCTGCCACAGAGGGTAGTCGAGGCCAGTTCATTGGCTATATTTAAGAGGTAGTTAGATGTGGCCCTTGTGGCTAAGGGGATCAGATGGTATGGAGAGAAGGCAGGTACGGGATACTGAGTTGGATGATCAGCCATGATCATATTGAATGGCGGTGCAGGCTCGAAGGGCCGAATGGCCTACTCCTGCACCTAATTTCTATGTTTCTATGTTTCTCTAGGACAGGGTTGGAGGGATATGGGCCAAAGGATTGCAGGTATGAGTAGTATACAATGACATGCGGCCGGTGTGGGCAATGTTGTCCTAAGGGCCTGTTTTTCTTTATTCATTCATTCATTCATTCAATCATTCATTCATTCATTCATACAATCAATCAAACAATCAATCAATCAATCAATCAATCGATCTATAGTCAATCAATCAATAAACCAATCAATCAATCAATCACGCAATCAATCAATCAATCTATCTATCATTCAATACATCAATCGACCGATCAACAAATCAACCAATCAATCATCCAATCAATAAATCAACAGATCGATCATTTAATCGATCGATCACTCGACCAATCAATCAGCAAGCAACCACCAAATCTATCAATCAATCAATAAGCATGCACTTAAATAAATAAATAAATAGATACGTTAATTGATAGATCAGTAGACAGAGAGGTGGATCGATAAATAAATAGACAGATATATAAGCACGTAAATACATTGGAAGTAAATAAAAAAAAATAAACAGATAACTTATCATATTTATTATAAAATAGATAGATTAACGGATAAATAAATATATAAACAAATAAACAGATAAATAGGATGGATAAATAGATAGATTAATAGATAAATAAACAATTGAAAATATAAACTAATAAATAAATAAAATCATGAAAAAAAATAAAGAGTTATCTGTAAAAATAAATAAATAAAAAGAGCAATGGATAAATAAATAGATAAATATACAAACAAATAGATAGATAAATCAATCAATCAATCAATCAATTAACTCACCGATCCATCGACCCATCGATCAATCGATCAATGGATCATCTGACCAATCGCACAATCAACCAACCAATCAAGCAAACAATCAATCAATCAACGAATCAATCAATCAATCAATCAACGAATCAATCAATAAATCAACGAATCAATCAATCAATCAATCAATCAATCGATCAATCAATCAATCAATCAATCAATCAATCAATCAATCAACCAATCAATCAATCGATCAATCAATCAACCAATCAATCAAGCATTTATCCAATTGACCAATCAATCAACCAATCAAACCAGTAACCTCGATCAATCAATCAACCAACCAAACCATTAACCTCGATCAATCAATCAACCAATCAATCAAACTATCAACCAGTCATTAAATCAAAAATCAAACAATAGACAATGGACAATAGACAATAGACAATACGTGCAGGAGTAGGCCATTCGGGCCTTCGAGCCAGCACCGCCATTCAATATGATCATGGCCCAATCATTACCCCATGCTGCCTTCTCCCCATATTCCCAGACTACGCAATTTTAAAGAACCTTATGTAGCTCTCACTTGAAAGTATCCAGAGGACCGGTCTCCACCGCCCTCTGACGCAGAGAATTCCACAGATTCACAATTCTATGTGAGGAAAACGTGTTTCATCGTCTCCGTTCAAAATGGCTTACTCCTTATTCTTAAACTGTGGCCCCTGGTTCTGGAATCCCCCAACATCGGGTACATGTTTCCTGCATCTAGCGTGTCTTAACTATCTTATATACGTCAATAAGATCCACTCTTATTCTTCTAAACTCCAGAGTATACAACGCCAGCCGCTCCATTCTCTCTGCATGTGACAGTCCCGCCATCCCGGGAATTAACCTAGGCTGCACTCCACCTACAGAGCTGCTGTAGATTTGGAAGCAACAGCAGGAGAAGTTAAGAGAAAACACTGATTGGCTACAGCCCAAGTGGGAGGAGAGAAGTGAGTTAGAGCAGGGAAAACAGTTGAAAACTGAGGAATTTGGTTTGTAAATTGGTATATTAGGCAATTAATCAGTCAATATAAGCAAGATTGCTCTTAGGGAGCGGCAGTGAGGGAAGTGCCCTGTGAGTAAAGTGTGAGTCTTTGGCTCGAGAGTCTTCGGAGAGCAGGCTACGCAAAACACTGCAGAGGGAGAGACGAAAGAAGGAGATGTCAAGCAAGCTGATTCAGTGTGATGCTTGTCGTATGTGGGAGGTCAAGGACACTGCTGGTGCCTCTGGCTGCTACACATGTGAGAAGTTCATCCAGGTACAGCTCCTGAAGGACCGTGTTGGGGAACTGGAGAAGCAAGTGGATGACCTCAGGTTCGTCCAAGAAACGGAGTCGTTCCTCGACAAGTCCTACAGTAAGATTGTCACACCTAAGGTACTGGAAGAGAGAAGATGGGAGACAGTGAGAAAGGGAGGGAAGCATGGAATGCAAACGTCCCCGGGTGTTGTACCTCTTGTGAACAGGTTCACCCACTTAGAAGCTGTCGGGACAGAATACGTTTATACACTGAGCTGCGGACAGGCTTGCGAAGCAAAAAGGGTTGTTGAGCCAAAACCAAAGAGGCCAACGTCAGGCAACGCCATTGTAGAGGGATACTCCATTGTGAGAGGTGCGGACAGGGGTTACTGCGGCAACAGACGGGATTCGAGTTTGGTGTGCTGCCTTCCTGGTGTCAGGGTCCAGGATGTCACGGACAGAGTGCAGACAATCCTCAAGGACGAAGGTGAACAGCCGGAAGTGGTAGTGCATGTCGGCAGAACCGATGTCGGAAAGAAGGGGATGAATATTCTGCAGCGTGACTTTAGAGAGCTCGGAAAAATGCTGAAAAGCAGGACCTCCAGGGTTGTTATCTCCGGTTTGCTTCCAGTTCCTCGTGCTGGCGAGAGCAGGAACAGGGTGATACGGGACCTGAATGTGTGGCTGAGAAACTGGTGCACAGGGCAGGGATTTAGATTCTTAGATCACTGGGATCTGTTTTGGAGTAAGGGGGAACTCTACAAAAGGGACGGATTGCATCTTAACAGTTGGGGGACCAGCATTCTGGCAGGCAGGTTTGCCACTGCTACACGGATGGTTTTAAACTGAATAATGGGGGTGGCGTGTCAAATAGATAGTTGAGGATGGTGTTAATGGGAAAGGGTTTCTTATATGTGTGAGCGGAGAGACAGAGGGGTGTAAAATGAGGGCAAAAATCAAAAAGGGCCACTTTTCAACATAATTGTATAAGGGGTAAGAGTGTTGTAAAACAAGCCTGAAGGCTTTGTGTCTCAATGCAAGGAGCATTCGTGATAAGGTGGATGTGCAGATAGCTATTGATGACTATGACATAGTTGCGATCACGGAGACATGGCTCCAAGGTGACCCAGGCTGGGAGCTGAACATCCAGGGATATTCAATATTCAGGAGGTGGGGTAGCGTTGCTGGTTAGAGAGCAGATTAACGCAATAGAAAGGAAGCTTGGAGGATGTGGAATCGATATGGGTAGAGCTGCGAAACATTAAGGGGCAGAAAACTCTAGTGGGAGTTGTGTTCAGGCCACCCAACAGTAGTGGTGGAGTTGGGGATGGCATCAAACAGGAAATTAGAAAGGCGTGCAACAAAGGTAAAACAGTTATAATGGGTGACTTCAATCTACATATAAATTGGGTGAATCAAATTGGAAAGGGTGCTGAGGAAGTGGATTTCTTGGAATGTATGCGGGATAGTTTTCTAAACCAACACGTAGAGGAACCAACGAGAGAGCAGGCTATTCTAGATTGGGTATTGAGTAATGAGGAAAGGTTAGTTAGCAGTCTTGTTGTGCGTGGCCCCTTGGGCTATAGTGACCATAATATGGTTGAGTTCTTCATTAGGATGGAGAGTGGCATTGTTAATTCGGAATCAAGGGTCCTGAACTTAAAGAAAGGTAACTTTGAGGGTATGAGACGTGAATTGGCCAAGATAGACTGGCAATTGATTCTTAATAGGTTGACGGTGGATATGCAATGGAAGGCATTTAAAGACTGCATGGATAAACTACAACAATTGTTCATCCTAATTTGGCAAAAAAATAAATCAGGGAAGGTAGTGCATCCGTGGATAATAAGGGAAATCAGGGATAGTATCAAAACAAAAGATGAAGCGTACAAATTAGCCGGAAAAAGCAGCCTACCAGAGAACTGGAAGAAATTCAGCGTCCAGCAGAGGAGGACAAAGGGCTTAATTAGGAAAGGGAAAACAGATTATGAAAGAAAACTGGCAGGGAACATAAAAACTGACTGCAAAAGCTTTTATAGATATGTGAAGAGAAAAAGATTAGTTAAAACAAATGTCTGTCCCTTGCAGTCAGAAACGGGTTAATTGATCATGGGGGACAAGGACATGGCAGACCAATTGAATAAGTACTTTGGTTCTGTCTTCACTAAGGAAGACATAAATAATCTGCTGGAAATAGCAAGGGACCGGGGGTCAAATGACATGGAGGAACTGAGTGAAAACCAGGTTACCCGGGAAGTGGTGTTAGGTAAATTGAATGGATTAAAGGCCGATAAATCCCCAGGGCCAGATAGACTGCATCCCAGAGTACTTAAGGAAGTAGCCCCAGAAATAGTGGATGCATTAGTGATAATGTTTCAAAACTCTTTAGATCTGGAGTAGTTCCTGAGGTTTGGAGGGTAGCTAATGTAACCCCACTTTTTATAAAAAGGAAGGGAGAGAGAAAACGGGGAATTACAGACCATTTAGTCTAGCGTCGGTAGTGGGGACACTGCTAGAATCAGTTATTAAAGATGGGATAGCAGCACATTTGGAAAGTGGTGAAATCATTGGTCAAAGTCAGCATGGATTTATGAAAGGTAAATCATGTCAGACGAGTCTTATTGAATTTTTAGAGGATGTAACTAGTAGAGTGGATAAGGGAGAACCAGTGGATGTGTTATATCTGGACTTTCAGAAGGCATTCGACAAGGTTCCACATAGGAGATTAGTATACAAACGTAAGGCACACTGTATTGGGGGTTCAGCATTGATGTGGATAGAGAACTGGCTAGCAGACGATAAGCAAAGAGTAGGACTAAACGGGTCCTTTTCACAATGGCAGGCAGTGGCTAGTGGGGTACCGCAAGGCTCAGTGCTGGGACCCCAGCTATTTACGATATATATTAATGATTTGGACGAGGGAAATAAATGCAACATCTCCACATTTGCGGATGACACGAGGCTGGGGGTATGTGTCAGCTGTGTGGAGGATGCTAGATGGCTGCACGGTGACTTGGATAGGCTGGATGAGTGGGCAAATGCATGGCAGATGCAGTATACTGTGGATAAATGTGAGGTTATCCACTTTGTAGGCAAAAACAGGAAAGTAGACTATTATCTGAATGGTGGCCAATTAGGAAAGGGGACGATGCAAAGACACCTGGGTGTCATGGTACACCATTAATTTTACTTCGGAGTCACGTGAGTGACTACGTGAAGAACCCGCTCAGTGCGCAGGCGCGGCATTACGCCAGCAGTGCAACAGCGGCTGCCACTCTGTCCGTGACATCCTGGACCCTGGCACCAGGAAGGCAGCACACCAAACTCGAATCCCGTCTGTTGCCGCAGTTAGGCTGTCCCGTTACAGGATGAACCGGACCGTCAGGTGAGTACCCTGAGGTCGGGTTTTCTTTTACAGGTGAGCCTTTTTCTGCTTGTGTTTTTTACAGGCAGAGCAAAAGGCTCTGGATAAAACTGTCCCCCGTTTTCCCGTTGGGGAGGGGGGCAGCAACAGGCGGTAGGAGCGTTACCCGGTGTTCCGTAATTCCCCGACACCGTGCCGAGACCAGCCCGCTAGTACCTGAAGCAGCGGGCTGGACGCATAGCCACTCGAGAGGCATCCGGCAGGTGTTCCCGATGTCGGACGGGACGTCTCTCCACCCGCACGGGGGGAGAGAGAGCCGCCTGAGCCGCTGGAGCGGCTCACGGAGCAGGTACCTGCGAGACGCGCTGCTTGAGGGGCGCTCTCGCATCTACAAGGCAAAAGCTCCAGAAGAACCTGTCCCCCGCTCGACTCCAGCCGAGGAGCGTTCCATTGCAGGGGGGCCAGCAACAGGCGGTAGGAACAATTACAGGTCGCCCCGCTATCCCCATCACCGCGCCGAGCCCAGTCCCGCTAGTGCCTGAACTGCGGGCTGGATGTCTAGCCATCCGAACAGGCATCCGGCCGGTGGCGTCCGATTTGTCGGACGGGGACATGTCTCCACCTAAATGGAGGAGAGACAGCCGCCTGAGCTGCATCCAACAGCAATTGGAGCAGCTCCAGCGAGATGCGCAGAAAGAGAGCTCTCGCGGAGGGAGGTCAGGCACACCCTCCACAGTGCCTCATGCACTGACCTCTGCTCCCTCATTACTGGAGGCTAGCATTGGTGACCAGGGCTGGGCTGGTCTGGAACAGGGGCAGGCGGACGAATTCGGGAGTATGCCAGGGGTGCAGGAACATGAAGAGCTGTTGGGTGTGATGGACCGCTTGTAGCAACCCCACGGGCTGGAGCACCGCTGGAACCAAGAATGGCGGCCAGCATCAACCATTACTGGAAAAGGTGCTCGCTGAGGAGCTGAAACAACACAGCACCAGAAAACGGTGAGGCCCTCAAAGTAAAAAGTGTCAACAGCCAAATCTGGGGGCATGTGGGTCACACATCCAGACCCAAGAACTCAAGCTACAGCGGATCCTAAGGCTCCTGACGTCAGCCATCACAGCCTTTGCTCGTTCCGTGGAGACCACGGAGATGGATACCTGCCAGCAGGATGTGCTGGCATTAATGTGTACCACACAATTTGAGATCAACAATCTCCAGAGGGAAACATAAGACCTGCCCTCAATCCCAAATTTGCTGGCTTGTGTAAAGCCCCAGCTGCGGAGACGGACGCGCTGCTATTTGGGAAATATTTCAATAAAAACTGAAGGAGATGCAGGAAGCATCAAAAACCTTCGGCCTAATGAGGGCAAGCCCCGGGACGAGCAAACCAAGACCTCCGATACCCAAGTGGCAGCAACCCACGGCATCCACCAGTCGACGTCCGCAATATGGGACTGGTGAACGCTTGGGGTCCGCACATTATCCCCAAAGATCTTTCAGATCAGGGCCCGCAGCGGACCCTCTGGAAAATGCGCCTCCCCCCAACATCGCCAGCACGTCAGAACAAAATCTTCAGGAAAATGAAGAAACAGAATCGCCAATAACCATGGAGGTAGTTGGGTCTGGTCCCTACCAGCATATAGAGAATAAGGGTGCTTTATTAACAGGGGGGAGATTACACTTGTTTAAAGAAGCATGGGGTATGGTCACGAGTGACAAGTATATACTCAACAACATTACAGGATATAAAATACAATTCATGTCAGAAAAAACGCCGCCAGTTCAACAATGGCCCCAAAGGGTATTTCTCCCCCGTCAAAGAGAAACGTGAGGGGCAAGCTGAACTGGTGAGACGTATCACAAAGGGGGTCATCGAAAAGACCAAACATGAACCTTTGGAAATTGTATCGAATATATTCACTAAAACCAAAAAAGATGGTGTCTGTCGCATCATCATTGACTTAACATCACTAAACAAATTTGTTAAGTATATACATTTCAAAATGGAGACATATGTTACTGCCAAACAACTGAATTCCAAAGGACACTTCATGGCAAGCATTTATCTTAAAGATGCTTACTATCTAGTACCCATATACAAGGATCATCGCAGATACCTAAAATGTATCTGGATGGTACAAAGCATTGCCCTATGGGCGAACTTCAGCCCAAGAGTATTCAACAAAATATTGAACCCAGCAATGGCAATACTAAGAAAACAAAAACATATTATCATCGCATATCTGGAGGATATTCTCATAGTAGGGAAAACGATGGAATTGGCTGTGGCAGCAGTATCAGCTACAAAACAGCTCCTCGAAACTCTGGGGTTCGTCCTACATCCAGATAAATCTAAGTTGAAGCCATCCACTATCATGGACTACCTGGGCTTCACAATTAACTCAGTCCATATGACTGTTACCTTGCCAAAGGCAAAAATGGTTGAATTAGCACAATCATGCAACAAATTAATGGTCAACGAGCGACCAACTATTCGACAAGTAGCAAGAGTAATTGGGGAAATGGTAGCAGCATTTCCGGCTACACAATTCGGACCTTTGCACTATCAAAAAATTTACAGAGAGCAAAGGTACGGGCAATAAAACGACATACAGGTCACTATGATCGTGTCATGAACTTACCCACTGAAGCAATATCAGAGCTACAGTGGTGGGCAGAAAACGTTTGGCATAGTTTCAGCCCTATCTTTATCACTAACCCTACTTTAGTTATTCAAACAGATGCCAGTGCTCAAGGCTGGGGAGCGACTAGCTCCATATCCAGCACAAGTGGTAGATGGACTAAACTAGAGTCATCATTACTACTTACACTGGGCATTAACTATCTAGAGATGTTGGGCGCCTTTATGGTTTAAAAGCATATGTATCTAATATGCAGCACTTGCATGTTCGGTTACAAATTGATAAATACTACGGTGATGGCTTATATTAACCATATGGGTGGCATAAAATCATTATCATGCGACAAATTGGTCAACATGATTTGGCAATGGTATGTCGAAAGACATATTTGGCTATCAGCTACTTACCTACCAGGTAAGCTAAACACCCATGCCATGAGAAAATTAAACGCCTGGGTTGCAAGTTTGAACAGACCTTACCTGGAACTGGGATTGTCCAAACAAACCATCACCACAATGTCGGCATCCCTTCGAACATCCACCAAGAGGCAGTACTTAACCAGCATCAAAAAAGGGAGAAGTACTGCCAGGAAACATGGACAACATACGCAACAGCTACAGCCACCAACATACTGGAGTTCCTGGCCATCTACACCACGATGTAGGGATCAGCTACAGTGCCATCAACACAGCGCAGAGTGCTCTTTCTGCTTATCTCAAACCAGCGGCAGGACAACAGGCGATGGGATCCCATCCACTGGTGGTAAAACTGATGAAGGGCATTTACAATATCAAGCCCTAAGCCCAGGTATACCCATATTTGGGATATCAGTGTGGTCCTGACATATCTCAGGGAATGGCCACCAGCCAGATCCCCCGGACTCGAGCAAGCTACACTAAAGACGCTTAGGTTGATGACACTTGTATCCGCTCAGAGGGTCCAGTCACTACACCTATTGCGACTGGACAACATGATCACAGCTCCAGACCAGATCTGTCGTTATCCAGCGACTGGTCAAACAGAGCAGACCAGGAACACCTAATCCAGTCGTGGCTTACCCACCAGAACCACGGTTATGTGCCATGACCTACCTACTATCCTACATAGACACAACCAGAATATTCGAGGGAGATGAAAAGCCTTGTGGGTCAGTCACAAAAACCTTATGGTGGGGTACGAGCCAAACGATTGCGAGATGGCTCAAGCAGGTGCTAGAAACTGCTGGGATAAACACTAACATGTACACATTTTATTCCACCAGGGCAGCATCCATGTGACGGCATCCATGTCGACGTCACCTCAAAAACATAGCAAGATTAAGAGGACTCATGTCAGCTCATGATTTAGAAAAACTTGTCAATGCCTTTATTAATAGTAGGCTAGATTATTGCAACGGTCTCCTTGCAGGTCTTCCAAAAAAAAACTGTCAGGCAGCTACAGCTTGTTCAGAACGCTGTTGCTAGAGTTCTAACAAAGACCAAAAAATTTGAGCATATTACACCAATTCTTAAATCCTTACATTGGCTCCCTGTATGTCAGAGGATTGATTTTAAAATCCTGCTGCTCACCTATAAATCACTACATGGTTTAGGGCCAAAGTATATCACTGACATGCTTCCACTATATAAGCCTTCTAGACCGCTAAGATCTTCTGAAACCAATCTGCCAGTGATTCCCAGAGTAAATACAAAACATGGGAAAGCAGGATTTAGTTACTATGCAACAAATAGCTGGAATAAACTTCCTGAAGATTTAAGACTTGACTCAACTTTGACCACTTTTAAAACAAGACTGAAAACTTTTATGTTTACTTTAGCTTTCAGCTAAATCTTAACTACATTGCACTTTTAACTTTTGCACTTTTTATAATGCCTTTTTAATTTTGCTTTTCTTTTCTTTTAGTACTTCTATTTTATTTCATTTTATTATTTCATTTATTGTATGACATGTTTTTATGTGAAGCACTTTGAGTCTGCCTCGTGTATGAAATGTGCTATATAAATAAAGTTGCCTTGCCTTGCCTTGCCTAAAGAATGGACATGCCTATACACCACATCCTGGCTACAGCAGGATGGTGGGAAGGGAAAAGACCGTTCAGAAATTTTATAATAAGCCGTTGGCAAAACCTGGTTTATTTGCAGTAAAGATTTACGAACTGCAAATATTTAATTTAAGCCCAGGGGAGCAACTTAATACTTTGTTGTTATTGTTTAAAAAATACCATTGTGTTTTTCTACAAATAGACTCATTGGTTCATTACGATAACACTTCCTCCCTCAAGAACTTCGGCAGTGAGTGATATGAAACTGTTACACGGTTTGAAATCACAGAGCTTTGAAATCTTCACGTAGTCACTCACGTGACTCCGAAGTAAAATAGTAAGATTAAACGAGAACTTACCAGTTTGAAGTTTGATCTGTATTTTATGAGGAGTTACGATGAGGGATTACGTGCCCTCCGCTCCCACCCTCATTATATGGATCAAACTAATAAATTGATGTCTCCTTATCTTTACTATGTTTACTTCAAAATAACTGTGTCTAACTGTGATTCCACACCGCTGCTTGGAAGTATGCCGCGCCTGCGCACTGAGCGGGTTCTTCACGTAATCCCTCATCGTAACTCCTCATAAAATACAGATCAAACTTCAAACTGGTAAGTTATCGTTTAATCTTACTATTAAAAGTAGGCATGCAGGTGCGGCAGGCAGTGAAGAAGGCGAATGGTATGTTAGCAATCGTAGCAAACGGATTTGAGTATCGGAGCAGGGAGGTCTACTGCAGTTGTACATGGTTCTGGTGAGACCATATCTGGAGTATTGCGTACAGTTTTGGTCTCCTAATCTGAGGAAGGACATTCTTGCCATAGAGGGAGTACAGAGAAGGTTCACCAGACTGATTCCTGGGATGTAGGACTTTCATATGAAGAAAGACTGGATAGACTCGATTTGTACTCGCTAGAATTTAGAAGATTGAGCGGGGATCTTATAGAAACTTACAGAATTCTTAAGGGGCTGGACAGGCTAGATGCAGGAAGATTGTTCCCGACGTTGGGGAAGTCCAGAACAAGGGGTCACAGTTTAAGGATAAGGGAGAAATATTTTAGGACCGAGATGAGGCAAACATTTTTCACACAGAGTGGTGAATGTCTGTAATTCTCTGCCACAGAAGGTAGTTGAGGCCAGTCCATTGGCTATATTTAAGAGGGAGTTAGATGTGGCCCTTGTGGCTAAAGGGATCAGGGGGTATGGAGAGAAGGCAGGTTTAGGATACTGAGTTGGATGATCAGCCATGATCATATTAAATGGCGGTGCAGGCTCGAAGGGACAGAAGTTTAGGGGTAACATGAGGGGGAACTTCTTTACTCAGAGAGTGGTAGCGGTGTGGAATGAGATTCCAGTGGAAGTGGTGGCGGCAGGTTCGTTGGTATAATTTAAGAATAAATTGGATAGGCATATGGATGAGAAGGGAATGGAGGGTTATGGTATGAGTGCAGGCAGGTGGGACTAAGGGAAACAAATTGTTCGGCGCGGACTTGTAGGGCCGAGATGGCCTGTTTCCGTGCTGTAATTGTTATATGGTTATATGGTTATAAGGGCCGAATGGCCTACTCCTGCACATAGTTTCTATGTTTCTATGTTTCTATAATAGTAAGAATGCCGTTCCTCAAATTTGGGGACCAAAACGTTTCACAATACACCAGGTGGGGTCTTACAGGGGCCCTGTACAACTGCAGAAGGACTTATTTGCTCACTATACTCGACTTCTCTTGTTAAAAAGCTTTGCTTTCTTCACCGCCTGCTGTTCCTGCATGCTTACTTTCATTGACTGATGAACAAGGACTCAGATCCCGTTGTACTTCCCCTTTTCCCAACTTGACGCCATTTAGATAGTAATCTGCCTTCCTGTTTTTTACACTAAATTGGATAACCTCACATGTATCCACATAAAACGTAATCTGCCACCATCTGCCCACTCCCCGAACCTGTCCAAGTCATCGTGCATTCTCATAGCATCCTCCTCACAGTTCACACTTCCACCCAGCTTTGCGTCATCTGCAAATTTGCTAATGTTACTTTGAATCCCTTCATCCAAATCATTGATGTCTATTGTAAATAGCTGCGGTCCCAGCATCGAGCCTTGCGGTACCACACTAGTCACTGCCTACCAAGCTGAAAGAGACCAGTTAATCCCTATACTTTGTTTCCTGTCAGCCAAGCAATTTTCTTCCATGTCGCCACTCTACCGCCAATACATTGTGCCCTAATTTTGCTCACTAATTCCATACGTAGGACATTATCAAATGTTTTCTGAAAGTCCCGGTACACTACATCCACTGGCTCTCCCTAGTCCATTTTCCTAGGTGCATCCTCAGAAAACTGCAGAAGATGAGTCAAGCATGATTTCCCCTTCGTAAATCCATGCTGACTCATACCGATCCTGTTACTGCTATCCAAATGCACCGCTATTTCATCATTTATAATTGACTCCAGCATCTTCTCCACCATCGATGTAAGGCTAACTGGTCTATAATTCCCTGTTTTCTCTTTCCTGCCTTTATTAAAAAATGGGATAGCATTAGCTACCATCCAATCCACAGTAACCATATAACCATATAACCATATAACAATTACAGCACGGAAACGGGCCATCTCGACCCCTCTAGTCCGTGCCGAACACATAATCTCCCCCAGTCCCATATTCCTGCGCTCAGACCATAACCCTCCATTCCTTTCCCATCCATATAACTATCTAATTTATTTTTAAATGATAAAAACGAACCTGCCTCCACCACCTTCACTGGAAGCTCATTCCACACAGCTACCACTCTCTGAGTAAAGAAGTTCCCCCTCATGTTACCCCAAAACTTCAGTCCCTTAATTCTCAAGTCATGTCCCCTTGTTTGAATCTTCCCTACTCTCAGTGGGAAAAGCTTTTCCACGTCAACTCTGTCTATCCCTCTCATCATTTTAAAAACCTCTATCAAGTCCCCCCTTAACCTTCTGCGCTCCAAAGAATAAAGCCCTAACTTGTTCAACCTTTCTCTGTAACTTAGTTGCTGAAACCCAGGCAACATTGTAGTAAATCTCCTCTGTACTCTCTCTATTTTGTTGACATCCTTCCTATAATTAGGCGACCAAAATTGTACACCGTACTCCAGAATTGGCCTCACCAATGCCTTGTACAATTTTAACATTACATCCCAACTTCTATACTCAATGCTCTGATTTATAAAGGCCAGCACACCAAACGCTTTCTTTACCACCCTATCTACATGAGATTCCACTTTCATGGAACTGTGCACAGTTATTCCCAGATCCCTCTGTTCACCTACATTCTTCAATTCCCTACCATTTACCATGGACGTCCTATTTTGATTTGTCCTGCCAAGATGTAGCACCTCACACTTATCAGCATTAAACTCCATCTGCCATCTTTCAGCCCACTCTTCCAACTGGCATAAATCTCTCTGTAGACTTTGAAACTCTACTTCATTACCCGCAACCCCACCTATCTTAGTATCATCTGCATATTTACTAATCCAATTTACCACACCATCGTCCAGATCATTGATGTACATGACAAACAACAGTGGACCCAACACAGATCCCTGTGGCACCCCACTCGTCACTGGCCTCCAACCTGACAAACAACCATCCACCATTACTCTCTGGTATCTCCCATTCAGCCACTGTTGAATCCATCTTGCTACTCCACCATTAATACCCAACCATTGAACCTTCTTAACCAACCTTCCATGAGGAACCTTGTCAAAGGCCTTACTGAAGTCCATATACACAACATCCACTGCCTTACCCTCATCAATGTCCCGAGTAACATCTTCAAAAAATTCAAGAAGGTTAGTTAAACATGTAACTGATCCGGAATCTATAGAACATTGGAAAATTATCACCAATGCATCCACGATTTCTAGAGCCACTTCCTTAAGTGCCCTGGGATGCAGGCCATCCGACCCTCGGGATTTATCAGCCGTCAGTCCCATCAGTTCACCCAATACCATTTCCTGACTAATTTGGATTTCCTTCAGTTCCTCTGTCACCCCCGATCCTCTGGCCACTACTATATCAGGAAAATTGTTTGTGTCCTCCTTAGTGAAGACGGATACAACGTACCTGTTCAACTCATCTGCCATTTCCTTGTGCCCCATAATAAATTCACCTTTTTCAGTCTTCAGTGGTTCAACTTTGATCTTAACTATTCTTTTTTGCTCTTCACACACCTAGAGAAGCGTTTTCTATCCTCCTTTTTATTCTTGGCTAGCTTACCTTCGTACCTCATCTTTTCTCCCCATAAATATTTTTAGTTATCTTCTGTTGTTCTTTCAACACTATCAAATCCCCTTGCTTCCCGCTCATCTTTGCTATGTTGTACTTCTTCTCTTATATGATTCTACTGTCCCTGACATTCCTTGTGAGCCATGGTCGTCCCTTTCTCCCCTTGGAATCTTTCATCCTCTTTGGAATGAACTGATCCTGCACCTTGTGTATTATTCCTAGAAACACCTACCGTCGTTGTTCCACTCTCATCTCGATTTGTCCAGTCAACCTTGGCCAGCTCCTCCCTCATGGCCCCAATGTCCCATTTATTCAACTGTAACACTGACACCTCCGATTTACCATTCTCCCTCTCCAACTGTAGATTAAGCCCGGTCATATTATGGTCACTGCCTCCTAATGGCTCCTTAATCTCAAGTTCGTTTATGAAATCCGGTTCATTACATAGCTCTAAATCCATAATTGCCTTCTCCCTGGTAGGCTCCAATACAAGCTGTTCTAAGAATCCATCACGAAGGCATTCCACAAACTCCCTTACTTGGGGTCCAGTACAGAATCATTCCGCAGCAGCTGCTGGAGAAGTTGGAGCTATTGGGAGTTGATGCTGACACATGTAACTGGGTCCTGAACTTTCTATCGCGACGGCAGCAGACAGTCAGGGTGGGCAGTAGGACAGCAAAAACCATAGCCGTGAGTACTGGCTCGCCCCAAGGCTGTGTCCTAAGCCCCCTGCTGTTTAGTCTGCTTACACACGACTGTACTGCTAGATTCAATAACAACTTCATCAACAAGTTCGCTGAAGACACAACAGTGGTGGGTCTCATCAGTGACAATGATGAGTCGGCGTACAGGATGGAGGTGGAGCTACTCACAGGATGGTGCAAATCCCACAACCTAATTCTCAACGTGGGAAAAACTAAGGAGATGGTGGTTGACTTCAGGAGGCCTGGAAAACAACACTATACACCTCTGCACATCGATGGAGATGATGTGGAAAGTGTCAGCAGCGTGAAGTTCCTAGGACTCCACCTGTCAGATGACCTGACGTCCACCACCAACAACACAGCACTGGTCAAGAGAGCCCAGCAGCGACTACACCCTCTCCGAAGACGACGGAAAGCAGGTCTCACCACTACACACCTACGAACTTTTTATAGGGGGACCATCGAGAGCACATTAACCTACGGCATCACTTCCTGGTTCGGGAGCTGCAAGGCGTACGAACGGCAACAACTAGACAGGATTGTGAAGACCGCCAGCAGGATTATTGGTGCTCCACTCCCTTTCCTGCTGGACATATACAGGAAGAGATGTATCAGCAGAGCCATCTCCATAATCAAAGACCCCTACCCACCCATCGCATCACATATTCTCCATCCTGCCATCTGGGAAGAGGTACGGAGCATTAGCTGCAAAACCAGCAGGATGCTCCTCAGCTTCTTCCCGCAGGCTATAAGACTGATAAACGTACTTGCCCCCTGCCAAAGTATCGCACACCAACCATCAGTAGAGTGTTTAATTTGTTCATGATATATGTATTTTATTTCAATTTATTTTTTACTGCACACTGAATGGACACTGGTTGAGCAACGTTTTTTTGTTTCCTCTGGGTATGTGAGTACTCAGGAAAATGACAATAAAGATATACTACTAACCTGATTTTCGCAGTCTACCTGCATGCTGAAATCTCCCATAACAACCACAGCATTACTTTTACTACATGCCAATTTTAACTCCTGATTCAACTTGCATCCTATATCCAGGCTACCGTTTAGGCGCATGTAGATAAGTCCCATTAGGGTATTTTACACTTACAATTCCTTAGTTATATCCATACTGACTCCACATCTCATGTGTAAATGTCATCCCTTGCAATTGACTGATTTCATTCCTCACCAACAGAGCTACTCCACCCTCTCTGCCCACCGCCTGTCTTTGCGATAGGAGGTATACCCTTGAATATTCTATTCCCAGCCCTGGCAATCTTGCAGCCATGTCTCAGTAATTCCCACTACATCATACTTGCATCATGGATCAATCAATCACTTACAATCAATCAATCAAACAACAAATCAATCAACAATTATCCAATCACTCAATCAACAATCAATCAATGAATCAATCAACCAATCAATCAATCATATCTCCCCTACATCTTATACTTTATACCTCCCACTCACTCAAACGCGTGAAGTGCCTCGACCCGGAAACATCGTTTGTTCAGTTCTCTGCACAATGGTTGCCTGATCCGCTGGGAAAACCAGAAGATTGTTTGTTGATCCACAACATTCTCCCCTGCAAATGTCCGAGATCGCTGTCCCAACGATGGGCTCATGTGGATTGTTTATTTCTCATCCATCTCACCGCAAACATAGAACCGTACACAAGAGGAACGAGTTCCCTGAGCCAACATTCCTGTGCCGAACGTTATGCCACATCAATCTCCCCGCCTACACAAACATCATCACACCATTCGCTGCATATCTATGGACCTATTTAAAATAATTGTAAATGCCACTATCGTGATACCCTCCACCACTACCCCCAGCTGTACATTCTAGGCACTCGCCGTTCTCTGTGCACAAAACGTGCCCAGTGAAACTGCTGTTGGCGAAGTGGCAGGAAGGAATAATGATCACAGGATGGATGATAGACGATGATTCCGACAATTGAGATGTTGAACTAATTGGCTCCATGGCCTCAACGGCGGTGGCCGACTCGTGTGCGTTACCACACTGGGGCCATGCTGACATTAGCCCCATCGTATCACTATTATAATCTGCAAGGAATGTAAGCAATACGTGCGAAACTTTGCCGGTTTTACCTTGCAGAAGTAACAGTGGGAAGCAATATTGCCAGATCATTGTGTTTTCTTGAATATATCGTCCTTTACTGGATCTGTAAAAAAAAGATCAATCAAATAATATTATTATGGGCGGCACGGTGGCACAGCGGATAGTTGTTGCTTTACAGTGTGGAGAGAACCGGGTTCCATCCTGCCTTCGGGAACTGTCTGTCCGGAATTTGTACGTTCTCCACATAACCTGCGTGGGTTCACGGTTGGAGCTGCGCTTTCCTCCCACACTCCAAAGACGTAGTGATTTGTTGACTATTTGGCATCAATAATATTGTAAATGTCGGCTAGTGTGTGTGGGATGATGTCAGTCGGCGCGGACTCGGCAGCCCGAAGGGCATGTTTCCGCGCTATATCTATGCATTAACCTAAACTAATTCTTAATAAATATATTCTCGTTTTGCCGTTTTGCGCCTCAGAAATACGAAGGACAAATATTCATAACTTAATCGATATACCAACAGATCGCAGGAGATCCCGAACAAAATCCAGGCAGTTCACTGCACCCGTAGTCGGGATCGAACCAGGTTAAAGCAGCAAATCCACCGCTGCGCCACCGTGCCACCGTATAGTTATATGAAGAGGAAAGTTACATGGCAGTTAAGGTTCTGAGATCGGGTAATAGAAGAGCATAGAAAATAGAAATGCACGTGAACAAGCTTGTTGACCTATAATGTTTGTGCTGAACGCGATGCTGATGTTCAAACAATCTCACCCCGGCTACACGAGGCACAATTTTCCATATCTTCACCATTCCTTGATCATCGTTACATTTTGCAATGTTTTAATTCATGTGCTCTCTATCTCTCTATATCATCTGCTATATATCTCGTTTCTCATTCCCCTAACTTTCAGCCTGAAGAAGAGCCTCGACACGAAGAAGGGTTTCGGCCCGAAACGTTGCCTTTTTCCTTCGCGCCATAGATGCTGCTGCACCCGCTGAGCTTCTCCAGCTTTTTTGTGTACCTTCGATTTTCCAGCATCTGCAGTTCCTTCTTAAACAATAAAAAACACCCAATGATCTTGGCTCAAAAATAAATGTTGTTTTATTTTATTTTAATTGCGTTATTGGCTGTCAACACGCTGATTCCCCAACTAAATGGCTCAATCGCCCAGGGCCAGAACCGTTAGTTGCCCCTCCCTTTACCATCCACAAGACTCCTGGGACATTCAGCAGTGATGATTTTGCCTTTCAGCTCTGCTGCGGGATTTGTAGCCAAATTAATTTGGCTGGATAACGATATTGCCACATCTGCGTGAGGCCCCGTTGCAACACTTGTACCAGAAACAAAGTCGAAAGCAGACTTCACAATGAAACGTTCATGTATTGTGACATTCGGAGATTACTATAACTTCACAAAAAATGGGAGCGGAAAAGTTAAAATTTCCCCAATGGATTTCAGAGAAGTCAGGTGGACATTTTATTTTAGCAAGGAGGCAAGAATGCAGAGTATACACACAGACTTGCACCAACGCACGCACGCACACACACACACAAACACACACACACACACACACACACACACACACACACACACACACACACACACACACACCACACACACACACACACACACACACACACACACACACACACACACACACACACACACACACACACACACGATGTCACGGCGAGCGGTCACCGAGATCGAAGGGGGACAAGAAGGGGATGGTGAGAACACATAGATCACAGCATATACATAACACAGACGCCTTCAATAAACGCACTCATACACAGGTGCTCTCGTACATAAAACTCATGCACTCCTTCCATAAACACACAGCTCGAAGTCGTACGCGCATACACACGTAGCAGCAGCAGTAATTGCTGGAGCGTAGTTTATTAGAAACCACAGATCCGGGAAAAGAACTGGCCAACGATTCGCCTGGTGGTACTGTAAATAAAGTGGTCTTCGGTCTTCTTTTTGTATGTTTGTTCGTTTACTTCTGTAGTTTTGTTCTGTAGCCTTGCTCTGTAGATATGTTCAGTAGGATCGGCAGTGATTCTGCAGGTTTGGTCACTTCTGTTCGAAAACCTTCGCACCTGTAAATTTCTGATACAGCAGCGTTAAAACCTGACACTGCGCCTCTTATCTCCACAGAACCGATGTTGGTTTTGAAATGTCGAAATGAGCCGGATCGATCGGCTTCTGTACTAGCAGGGCCAGTTGAAGGGAAACGGACGTGGGACGACTACTAGCCACGTCAGAGAGGCGGCGATTGGACGTCCTCTTAGAAGGTGTTTCCGTGCCCATATTTGAAACAGTTGCCGGAATGATTGAAAACCCGTTAAACCTAAGACATTTTAATCAGTTGATACACTATTTGGAAACCACACGAGAAGTGAAAATACAATATTCTGTATGAATCGCCTTGCAAATTCAGTGAACGATCAGACTGTGTCCATGGTCATTTATAATGATGGTCATTTATAATGTTACCTGCTTGGAAAATATGAAGCGAGGAGAATCGTAAGTGAGTAATACGGGAAGCGATGAATTTAGTTTAGTTTAGTTTGATTTAGTTTAGTTTAGTTTAGTTTAGTTTAGTTTAGTTTAGTTTAGTTTAGTTTAGTTTAGTTTAGTTTAGTTTAGTTTAGTTTAGTTTAGTTTAGTTGAGTTTAGTTTAGTTTAGTTTGATTTAGTTTAGTTTGGTTTAGTTTAGTTTAGTTGAATTGAGTTGATTCGGTTTAGTTGAGTTAAGTTTAGTTTCGTTTACTTCAGTTCAGTTTAGGTCAGATTAATTTAGTGATACAGCGGGGAACCAGGCCCTTTAGCCCACCGAGGTTCAATAACCATATAACCATATAACAATTACAGCACGGAAACAGGCCATCTCGGCCCTACAAGTCCGTGCCGAACAATTATTTTCCTGTAGTCCCACCTGCCTGCACTCATACCATAACCCTCCATTCCCTTCTCATCCATATGCATATCCAATTTATTTTTAAATGATACCAACGAACCTGCCTCCACCACTTCCACTGGAAGCTCATTCCACACCGCTACCACTCTCTGAGTAAAGAAGTTCCCCCTCATGTTACCCCTAAACTTCTGTCCCTTAAATCTGAAGTCATGTCCTCTTGTTTGATTCTTCCCTATTCTCAAATGGAAAAGCTTGTCCACATCAACTCTGTCTACCCCTCTCATCATTTTAAAGACCTCTATCAAGTCCCCCCTTAACCTTCTGCGCTCCAGAGAATAAAGACCTAACTTATTCAACATTTCTCTGTCACTTAGTTGTTGAAAACCAGGCAATATTCTAGTAAATCTCATCTGTACTCTCTCTATTTTGTTGACATCCTTCCTATAATTGGGCGACCAAAATTGTACACCATATTCCAGATTTGGTCTCACCAATGCGTTGTACAATTTGAACATTACATCCCAGCTTCTATACTCACTGCTCTGATTTATAAAGGCTAGCATACCAAAAGCTTTCTTTACCACCCTGTCTATATGAGATTCCACCTTCAAGGAACTATGCACGGTTATTCCCAGATCCCTCTGTTCAACTGCATTCTTCAATTCGCTACCATTTACCATGTACGTCCTATTTTGATTTGTCCTGCCAAGGTGTAGCACCTCACATTTATCAGCATTAAACTCGATCTGCCATCTTTCAGCCCATTCTTCCAAATGGCCTGCATCACTATGTAGACTTTGGAAATCCTCTTCATTATCCACAACACCCCCTATAACCATATAACAATTACAGCACGGAAACAGGCCATCTCGACCCTTCTAGTCCGGGCCAAACACATAATCTCCCCTAGTCCCATATACCTGCGCTCAGACCATAACCCTCCATTCCTTTCCCATCCATATAACTATCCAATTTATTTTTAAATGATAAAAACGATCCTGCCTCCACCACCTTCACTGGAAGCTCATTCCACACAGCTACCACTCTCTGAGTAAAGAAGTTCCCCCTCATGTTACCCCTAAACTTCAGTCCCTTAATTCTCAAGTCATGTCCCCTTGTTTGAATCTTCCCTACTCTCAGTGAGAAAAGCTTTTCCACGTCAACTCTGTCTATCCCTCTCATCATTTTAAAAACCTCTATCAAGTCCCCCCTTAACCTTTTCCGCTCCAAAGAACAAAGCCCTAACTTGTTCAACCTTTCTCTGTAACTTAGTTGCTGAAACCCAGGCAACATTCTAGTAAATCTCCTCTGTACTCTCTCTATTTTGTTGACATCCTTCCTATAATTAGGCGACCAAAATTGTACACCATACTCCAGAATTGGCCTCACCAATGCCTTGTACAATTTTAACATTACATCCCAACTTCTATACTCAATGCTCTGATTTATAAAGGCCAGCACACCAAAAGCTTTCTTTACCACCATATCTACATGAGATTCCACTTTCAGGGAACTGTGCACAGTAATTCCCAGATCCCTCTGTTCACCTACATTCTTCAATTCCCTTCCTTTTACCATGTATCCCTACCATTTACCATGTATCTTGGTATCTTGGTATTATCTGCATACTTACTAATCCGATTGACCACACCTTCATCCAGATCATTGATGTACATGACAAACAACAAAGGACCCAACACAGATCCCTGAGGCACCCCCCTGGTCACCTGCCTCCAACCCGACAAACAGCCATCCACCATTACCCTCTGGCGTCTCCCATTCAGCCACTATTGAATCCATCTTGCTACTCCTGCATTTATACCAAACAGTTGAACCTTCTTAACCAACCTTCCATGAGGAACCTTGTCAAAGGCCTTACTAAAGTCCATATAGACAACATCCACTGCTTTACCCTCGTCAATTTCCCTAGTAACCTCTTTTAAAAATTCAAGAAGATTAGTCAAACATGACCTTCCAGGCACAAATCCATATTGACTGTTCCTAATCAGACCCTGTTTATCCAGATGCTTATATATATTATCTCTAAGTATCTTTTCCATTAATTTGCCCACCACTGAAGTCAAACTAACAGGTCTATAATTGCTAGGTTTACTCTTAGAACCCTTTTTAAGCAATGGAACAACATGCGCAGTACGCCAATCCTCGGGGACTATTCCCGTTTCTAATGACATTTGAAATATTTCTGTCATAGCCCCGGCTATTTCTACACTAACTTCCCTCAATGTCCTAGGGAATATCCTGTCAGGACCTGAAGACTTAACTAATTTTATATTTTTCAAAAGTGTCAGTACTTCTTTTACTTTGAAACTCATGGTATCCATAGCTACTCTACTAGTTTCCCTTACATCACATCATTCAATATCCTTCTCCTTGGTGAATACCGAAGAAAATACATTGTTCAATATCTCCCCCATCTCTTTTGGCTCTGCAGATAGCTGTCCACTCGGTCTCACCAATGGACCCATTTTATCCCTCGTTATCCTTTTGCTATTAATATAGCTGTAGAAATACCTTGGATTTACTTTCACCTTACTCGCCAAAGCAACCTCATATCTTCTTTTAGCTTTTCTAATTTCTTTCTTAAGATTCTTTTTGCATTCCTTATACTCCTCAAGCACCTCATTTACTTCATGCTGCCTATAATTATTGTAGATATCCCACTTTTTCCGAACAAGATGTCCAATTTCCCTTGAAAATCATGGCTCTTTCCAATTTTTACTGTTTCCTTTCAACCGAACAGGGACATAAATATTCTGTACTCTTAAAATTTCCTTTTAATTGTCCTCCATTTCTCTTCTACATCCTTCCCATAAAACAAAATGTCCCAGTTCACTCCTTTTAAAACATTTCGCATCTCATCAAAGTTAGCCTTTCTCCAATCAAAAATCTCAACCCTAGGTCCAGTTCTGACAATCTCCATAATTATATTGAAATTAATGGTATTGTGATCACTGGACCCGAAGTGCTCCCCAACGCATACCTCCGCCACCAGTCCCGTCTCATTTCCTAACAGGAGGTCCAGCACTGCCCCTCCTCTAGTGGGTACCTCTAATAATTGCTGCAAAAAACTATCCTGCACAAATTTTACAAACTCCAAACCATCCAGCCCATTTACAGAATGTGTTTCCCAGTCTATATGTGGAAAGTTGAAATCTCCCACAATCACTACCTTGTGCTTACTACTAATATCTGCTATCTCCTTACATATTTGCTCTTCCAATTCTCGATCCCCATTTGGCGGTCTATAATACACCCCTATAAGTGTTGCTACACCTTTCCCACTTCTCAGTTCCACCCAAATAGCCTCCCTAGATCAGCCCTCCAATCTATCCTGCCAAAGCACTGCTGTAATATCTTCCCTGACTAGCAATGCAACACCTCCACCTCTTGACCCTCCAATTATATCACACCTGAAGCAACGAAATCCTGGAATATTTAGTTTCCAATCACAGCCCTCCTGCAACCATGTTTCACTGATCGCCACAACATCATTTTTCCAGGTGTCTATCCAGACTCTAAGCTCATCCACCTTTCTTACAATGCCCCTAGCATTAAAATATGCACATTTAAGAAACCCCCCGCCTCTTATTCTCTGTTTATTTCATTTTTCTTCTTTCTCATCTTGTGTCCGAGTGCTTCCCTTTCCTGCTTCCTGCCTCCCATTCTGACTACTAGCTTTCTCTATTTGAGTCACTCGCCCCAACTGGGGAGACTAGTTTAAAGTCTCCCCAGTAGCCTTTGCAAATTTCCCCGCCAGGCTATTGGTCCCCCTCGGGTTCAAGTGCAACCCACCCTTTCTGTACAGGTCGCACCTTCCCCAAAAGAAGTCCCAATGATCCAGAAACTTGAATCCCTGCCATCTGCACCAGTCTTTCAGCCACGCATTTATCCTCCACCTCGCTCCATTCCTACTCTCACTGTCGCGTGGCACAGGCAGTAATCCTGAGATTATTACTTTTTGGTCATTTTCCTTAACTCTCCTCCCAACTCCCTAAATCCTCCCTTCAGGACCTCTTCCTTTTTTTAACCTATGTCATTGGTACCTACATGTACCACGACCTCAGGCTCCTCTCTATCTGATTTCAGGGTATCTTGGACGCGTTGAGACACGTCCGAGACCTTCGCACCAGGGAGGCAGACCACCATCCTGGTCTCCCTACAGCGTCCACAGAATCGCCTATCCGACCCCCTAACAATAGCGTCCCCAATTACTATTGTCCTCTTCTTTTTGTCCCTACCTTTTGGAGCAACAGGGCCGGTCTCTGTGCTGGAGGCCCGTCCGCTGTCGCTACCCCCGGGCAGGCTGTCACCCCCATCCGTGCTCAAACAGGAGACCTTATTTGCAAGGTGTACCGACTTTGGAGTATGCACTCGTCCCAGCCTCTGCCCCTTGCCCTTCCTTAGCGTGACCCATGGTTTTGAAGTGACCACCTCCCTATAACTCCTCTCTATGACCTCATCACTCTCCCTGACCAGACAGAGGTCATCGACCTGCTGCTCCAGGATCCTAATACGGTCCATTAGGAGCCCCATCTCGATGCACCTGGTGCAGATGTGGACGTCTGGAGGGCAATCCGACACCATGACCGCCCACATCTGACATCCAGAACAGTACACTGCTCTGGCTGTCATTCTCCCGCCTTACCCTGGAACGGATACAAGTATAATACAATAGAAACTGCTGGGATAAATCAGCAGGTATCTGACTCACAACAGCTGCTCCCACTTGACCTTTAAACTGTACCTTTATTATATAAACAAAAAGTACTGTACCTTTACTAAAGCACTGTACCCTTAGCTCGCTGTACCTTTACTAAAGCACTGTACCCTTAGCTCACTGTACCTTTACTAAAGCACTGTACCTTTAACCAGAAAGCAGAAATGCTAACCTGAGGTTGCACCTAATCAGTTGCTTCCTCTAGTCTGCTTCCACCAATCAGCGGCTTCCACCTGAACCGTCACTGTGGAGTGTGGAACGTTACATATTTCGGTAAAAGCCCTGACCCTCCTCCACTCGCTCCAACGGTTCCCGGGCCTCTGTGAAAACAAGCCCCGCGCTCGATTTATATACTCACAGCCCTGACCCTCCTCCACTCGCTCCAACGGTTCCCGGGCCTCTGTGAAAGCAAGCCCCGCGCTCGATTTAAATACTCACAGCCCTGACACTCCTCCACTCGCTCCAACGTTTCCCGGGCCTCTGTGAAAGCAAGCCCCGCGCTCGATTTAAATACTCACAGCCCTGACCCTCCTCCACTCGCTCCAACGGTTCCCGGGCCTCTGTGAAAGCAAGCCCCGCGCTCGATTTAAATACTCACAGCCCTGACCCTCCTCCACTCGCTCCAACGGTTCCCGGGCCTCTGTTCAATGGACCATCACTTGTTCTGTCACGAAAGTTATACGTTATCTCACGTTTACGCATATTTCTTTACATTACCGACAATTTCCCCCAGGAGCAAACGATTCAAACCACGGCTACCTATTTAAACCTACCGTTCGCACGTTGCTCCTCCAGCACCAACGGTTCCTGGGCACCTGGAAGTAACAAGGCCGAATACAACACGTGGGAATTGTATACATATATTATATATACATATATTAACAACGGTAGATAGAGCATAGTAATGTACAGTACAGAAAATGTATTTTCGGTCCACAATGTCCATGCGGACCGATGCCAAGTGAAACTCATCTTCGCTGCCTTCACACAATCCATACTTCTCCATTCCCTAAATATCCACCTGCATATCAAAGGTGTTTTAAACACCATTATCGTTTATGCCCCAACCACCTCACCTGACAGCGCGTTCCAAGCACCCACCATCATCTGGGTATTTAAAAAAATTCACCCGCACAGCTACATTGAATTCCACCCCTTTCAGCTTGATGCTGTGTACCCCAGTGTTGCCACAGACCCCCAGCCTCAATAACAACCCTCTGTCTTCTCAGTAAATCAGTACTGAATTAATCGGACCACGTTGCTGTGAAACATGTGCATTCTCTTTCTGCACTTACCAGACCACTGAAATATCCACTGTTGAGGGGCGGCCTGTAGGGGGACACAGTTCAAGTTTTGACAAACTATTTAATTTCGGACGTTGGACGTGGATCACTTTATGTTGAGAAACTATATTCACCACTCTCTTTGCTTTATCTGCCGGAGTTGCACTTGGCTTGATTGTATTATCTGATTTGTTTGGATAGCGCGCAAACAATATATTTTCACTGTATCTCGGTACATTTGACAATAATAAGTGTCCGCACAGTAGCGCAGCTAGTAGCGCCGCTGCCTCACGACGCCAGTGACTCGCGTTTGAATCTTACCACGGCTAATCTCTGTGGAGACCTGTGCCGACGTGGGTTTCCTCCCACGTCCCAAAGACATGCGGGCATGTACGTTAATTGGCCTCGGTAAATTTGCCCCAAAATGTGGATCTCGAGATTACATAGAAATAATGTGAACGGGAGATCGATTCATGATCGACGTGGACTCGGTGGCCGAAGGGACTGTTTCCATGTTGCGTTCGAATTCTGTCCTCGAAACTAAAAGCTAAAGAGTAAGAATAAGTCTAGTTTAATGTCGTAACGGTGTATTGTATCCAAGGGTGTCGACATTGTGTCTATCCAGAATCAAGAAGAGAATGCACCCGTGGGATTGAACAGTGGGAGAGGGACAATTGTTGCGACTTACCGCATAGTTTAGATGCCGCAGGGAATGAGGTACAGCCACAGCCTGGGGGGCATTGTCAGGGCAAGGCGGGGATCGCAGCCAGGTCTACCTCTGTGCGGTGTGTATAGATCCGGCACGTGGCCTGACAGGAACCCGCTGAGCGGAGCGCCTCACCTCCGATATGTGGTCCGTCTTTTAGCAGAATGAGGTGGTGACACTCCAAGTGCAGCTATCGTTGGAGGAAAACATACAACCCTTGATAATTCCATTATTTCTATTCATCACAGCTCGTCTAATGTATTCAATGACTGAGCTCCTGGAAAGGTGGGGTGATTCGCAGCTGCTCCAATTGACAAATCATTACCGCGAGAGGCTGGAAGAGGCGATTCAAGAGATGGTGCAGAATGTCGTCTGTGTTCCAGCATATAAGAGATATATCAGTGAGCAGGAATATGAGCTATGGAGATGAATGGGGAGCGACTACTTGAGCTGATTATCAAATGTTTTCATGCACGAATATTGTGGGCCGAAGTGTCCATTCTTGTGCTGTACTGCTCTCTATAATTAGAGCTCAGTACGGCGCAGTCACAAAGAGTATCCCGTACGGTGGTGTTGAGTTTCTCTAACACGTCATTATAGTCAGGATGTGGTGCACTACACTGAGACACCTCAAAGCGTTTCAATGATTCACATCGCTAGCAAATTTTCAAAACATTCGCGACACAGTAGTTATATGCGCATTTTACATTTGTGGGATATTTAGCAGGTGATCAACTTCTCTTTACAGTCTTACATCCTTGTTTTCCCCCAGTCATCTTTAATCCTCTCCGCCAAATGGATACAATTAAAGGTCTTCTGTTATCTCCTGGTGAATCTTATTAGCTCCATCCTGGTTTACAAACTCCTATGTTTATCTTTACCCCGGCCAGCTATGCTTTACAATCCAAACACTTTCTGAAACTGCAATTGCTTTCCCCAGAATAACGTATAAATAGTAAGATTAAACGAGAATTTACCAGTTTGAAGTTTGATCTTTACCATAACAAATTACCATACCAAATTACCATACCAAATATGAAAATATTTTACTGAGAAAGAGACCTTCAGCAGGTTAGAACATACCTTTATGCATTAAATAATAAACATATTGGGAAAATGATTGTGAAAAATAGTGTTTATTAGATTAAAAGACATGGTTTCCATACGTCATTTTACAAGGAAGATTCCTCTTGGTATTTTTGTTTAAAAGGTAGTATCATTTTGTACTCAAGCTGCATCATTTCCATCATCATTTGAAATAATACTGACATAATAAATGATCTCCAGAAAGCCATGCTAAAAGTGGGTCTTCTTGACAATTGATTTAGGTTAGCTTTGCTTTATACATTATTCTTGACTCTAGACTATGGGCATTGTGAGTACAGCTCTAGGTACCAAAGTTACATTTGTTCCACAGTAACAAAAGGACTTGTTTCCTGACTTGTTCTTCAGTCTCAATATATAACGTTCTCATCTTTCATGTTTGTAATTTCATGGAAAATATGTCAGAATGTAACATTTATAGCACAGAGTCAGGTCATGTAGCTGAACAGATATATGTTGGTACTCCACAGTTCCATTCTCTTGCTTTGTTTTATCGTGTTCCATCAAGACTTGCTATTTCAGTCTTCCTTGTGCATTTAACTGACATCCTTAAATATAACCATTTTACCAAGGAGACACTGTGAATACGTGTTTGACCTATTAGTAAATCATGAAGTCAAAACAAGTTATAATTCAATAAAAACATGTAATAACACATTCCTTAGGCAAAGTTACTAATTTTGTATGGTTAGCCGCACAAAGATAATTTATGACAATAACATTTTGGTTCCAGTCCCTTCCATAAATCCAGCAACTTTATTTTTATACTTTAGAACAATTGAAGAAACTTGATGTATGGGGAATCACCAATGCTTCAGATAAAATCACTGTAAACCTACTTTTTTTTACTGCAGAATTCTTTCAAATGTCAATGCATTTTGTAATTTACAGGCAATTGTCAGAATCAGATCTTGGCTGAGACAGTAGATTAATTAAAAAAATTAAAAAACAGTTTAATAGTGTTGAAATACAGTCAGTGATTAATATTAATACATTAAGATAGTCCACAAATAGTGAAGGAGAAAAAATGATCAAAATACTTGCATTCTCAATCAAAGAATATTCAAGCTTACACTTCTAATTTTAGGTAAAGTCCATTTCCCCTCAAACCAAAGCCTTCTTGCAGAGTGTAAGCAGTTTTTGGCATTTCTGTAGAGTCAGTCTACGATCAAAAAAAGCACAACCATGAATGCAGTCCTGGAATATATTCAATGGGATACATTTTGTCTGTTCCTAAGATAGGCGATCATTAGTAATGGTAATAAACACTTCAAAATCACTCAGTGAAAACTCTTAATCATGTTATAAAATATGAACAGTATCAATCACATAATTAAATGCTAATCAAATCTTGTATATATAATGATCATTTGATTGAATTAAAACTAAATCAAAACAAATTATTTTGATTGCACCAATGAGTAACTTACCCTTGCTAGAAGTTGTGCGGATGTCTGATAAGGTCTAAATTCCAGGGCTGAGTAGTGATGTATTTGCAATGCTGCTCCTTGTATTCCAACCCTAAACCCCTGTATGGAATGCTCATGATTATCATGAGATCAAGGCCTGACCAACAAGATTTTTGTTTTGCTCTTATTGACATGAATATTGACAGCAGACCAGCATGAAAAAAATGACAACTGTCGGCATTTTCAAGCTTAATCTGCCTATTTCACAGTCACAAGGCAGAAATTCAGTTCTAAAACCAAACAACACCACCCTGTGGCCGTTTCTAGTACATAACTTCTTCAGTGAAGCGTGTACAGCATCACTGTTTAATGTTACAATGCTTAATTTAGAATTATGTAATGACACAGAAACAAGTTAAACATTGTTAATTATTAAAAAGTACGTGGTCTACACAGTGTTAGTCTGTAGGCTTTAATATGAAAGGAACAATGTAAGTTGTGAGTTAGGTATTGTGATTTTGAAACATGATATAAAATCCAGATTGTATTGAGGATGGTTTACAGTGGACAGTGTATCAGTGTATCGAGTGAGATATCAGATTTCAAGTGTGCATCAGCTGAGGCTTTAGACATTAGAGATACAACGTGGGAACAGGCCCAGCGAGTCCCTGCCACCCAATGATCACCCGTACACTAGCACTATCCTACAGTCTAGAGACAATTTACAGAAGCTGACCAACCTGTACTTCTTTGAAGTGTGGGAGGAAACCGGAGCATCCTGAAAAATCCACACAGTCACAGGGAGAACGTACTAACTCCATACGGACAGCACCCGTAGTCAGGATCGAACCTGGGTCTCTGGTGCTGTAAGGCAGCGATTCTACCGCTGTGCCACCCATTGACTTTCTTGGAGTTTTTAATAGTTCGGTCTCTGCAATTAATGCCGAAAGGCACTTGCCTGACAAAGAGTTGTGGATATAAGTCATAGTGAGGTGCAGCTCGCGGTTAAACTCTGGTTTTACCAACAACCATTTACTCTTTTCTGATGCCAAACTTGACTTATGCAGTCAATGTGATTGGATTTGTTTTTATAACAATCCTGCACAACTCTTTATATTTTCAACCTCCAAGTCCACTTTATTACTGAACATCGCTTTTGATTTTTATTGTGAAAGTGTTTTACTGATCGTTATATCAGAACAACGTTTCTAAGTTCTGCAAATATAAATTTGTCCATTGCATAAATTTATGGGAGAGGCAAGGTCTTCCCAGATTCATCACATCTTTGGTCTCCAAAGGAGTTCCTTCTTCACTGTGATGGAGTGAGGTCATGAAGGGACTATTAGGTGCTTGTTGACTCTGAGATGATAAATATATTAATAAGTACACCACAGAATATGACTGCTGTTTCCAGAAATGGATAATGCAATGATTAATGCAAGTAAGAAAAAAAATGAAATATGGTTTGCAAATGTATAAACTGGCTATAACTGTTGCTATAACTGACCATTCTGACCATTATCTGATAAAAAAAATCAGCTGTTTCTTTCTACACCGATAGAAATAAATAACTCACCTGCTATGTATTTTTAGTATTTCCTGTTTTATTTCAGACTTCCAACATCTATAGCATTTTGCTTTTGGACTGTTTTGGAAAAATAATGTATTTTCATATCAAACTGTCAAGGTTTTTTTTGCAGCAAATGTTTTAGGCTAATCTTCAATGTCTATGAAATACAATAGTTAATGCAAATACATACTGAAAACTGTATGTAATGCCTGCAGTAAACTAAAGGGCCTGTCCCATGAGGTGATTTTTCAGGCGACTGCCGGCGACTGTACGTCGCCAAATACATGGCGACTGGACCGGCGACTGTATTTAAGGGCCTGTCCCACAGGTGATGTTTTGGACGACTGCCAGGATCTAGGACAATGGAATTCATCGAAGACTGCACCGTCGCCAGCTTATGACATCCTGGCGACAACCTCCATCAGCCTGGCGACAACCTAAGAAAACCTATGACAGCAATTTATAGAAAGCCAATTAACCTACAAACCTGTAAGATTTGAGTGTAGGAGGTCTCTCCTACCGAAGATCTCTAAAAAATCCCATGCAGGTCATAGGGACAACATACAAACGTACAGACAGCACCCGTAGTCGGAATTGAACCCGGGATAGACTCGGCTTGTACTCGCTAGAATTTGGAAGATTGAGGGGGGATCTTATAGAAACTTACAAAATTCTTAACGGATTGGACAGGCTAGATGCAGGAAGATTGTTCCCGATGTTGGGGAAGTCCAGGACAAGGGATCACAGTTTAAGGATAAAGGGGGAAATCCTTTAGGACTGAGATGAGAAAAACATTTTTCACACAGAAAGTCTTGAATCTCTGGAACTCTCTGCCACAGAAGGTAGTTGAGGCCAGTTCATTGGCTATATTTAAGAGGGAGTTAGATGTGGCCCTTGTGGCTAAAGGGATCAGGGGGTATGGAGAGAAGGCAAGTACAGGATACTGAGTTGGATGATCAGCCATGATCATATTGAATGGCGGTGCAGACTCGAAGGGCCGAATGGCCTACTCCTGCACCTATTTTCTATGTTTCTATGTTTCTATGTTTCTATGTCTCTGGCGCTGAAATGCTGCAAGGCAACAACTCTACCGCTGCGCCACCATGCTGCCCTATCATTCCACAGTTCCATTGCTCTATTTTCTCTCCCGTGTCCTCATTCATCTTCATGTTTACACCTCTATCAGGCAGATTACTTCATGTCTTCTCCACCCTTTCCCAGACAGCACTCACACCCTGTCTCCACTTGAGCATAAGGTAGACACAAAATGCTGGAGTGACTCAGCGGGTCAGGTAGCATCTCTGGAGAGAGGAAATGGGTGACGTTTCAGGTCGAGACGTTTCTTCACACAGCTGACGAGAGTTGCACTTGAGCATAGATATTTCCATTGTTCTCTTCACCCTCCCGTCCTCTGTCACGTTAAAAACTATGAGGAATACTAGATATTCCTGGAGATATTAACTATGTTTCTCTCTCCACAATTGGTGCCTGACTTGCTGAGCACTTCCAGTATTTCCTGTTTTTATTTCAGATTTCCAGCATCTGCAGTTTAGTGCTTTCAGCTTTTAACGGTTCCTTTGCAAGTTTTCTTGATGGAATAAACTGTTACTTTATTGTTTTTCAATAAATTGGCTTCTGGTCATTAACCTTGAAACTGCAAAATCAGGTCCACAAACAAAATCTACCTGGTGTATCAAGTATCCATCATGTGTCTTGACGTACCAGCAGAGGATTATCATAAGGATTGCGATTATTACCAGAATCGCAAAGCCAACAGCCCTGAAAAGAAGAAAAGGGGATGTTAATTCATACCATTATTCAAGTTTCATCTACCCTCTATCCTGATTTTTTTTTCATTTAATTTTTTAATTAATTTCAATAATTACTAGCAAATTATTGCACATAAATCTTGATTATATCTGATCATATTCTGGCATCTTGACCCTGTTTAGGGATTAGAAAATGTAGTTGCTTGAGCCTGAACTACTGTATGCTTATATCTCAGCTGTTTTGCCTTAATTCTATCTACTTACATTAGTTTTGTAACATTTCATTATATCATAATATCATTACCTTTCATCAATCTCAGTCTTATTTAGTAAAGTTGGCCGTCATATTTTTCCTCCATTTTTTTGGGTTGATAACCTGTTCCAGATTCTGATTAACTGTTGTGTGAAAAAATGTTTTGTTATGTTTCCCTAATATCTAATTTAAAGATTATTTCTCCTTGCTCTGGTTTCTTCGGATATGGTTTATCGTTTATTAATCGTAAGTATTTTTTTCAAAATCTTCCTTTGATTTGATTTTCCTTTGATAACATAGTATTATTTATGGTTTCAATGTTTTGATTGAAAGCATTTGTACAAATATTTGACAATTTTACAGCTTTGTGAACAGCTTCAATTTTAACACTTACCAAAAAAGACATTAAATAAAAAAGAGAAAGAAGAAGAGAAAAACAAAGTAAAAAGAAACGAGGGGAGATATACCAGTCATCCCACCAATACGGTTGCTCATCCAGCCCTACGAATAATTTCAAATTTGTGTTCAAATATTGAATTGAATCGAATTGAATTGAATTCCTTTATTGTCATTCAGACCTTTCGGTCTGAACGAAATTTCGTGCCTTCAGTCATACATATAATAATAAATAACAAAAACACACAATAAACACAAATTTAACATCCACCACAGTGAGTTCACCAGGCACCTCCTCACTGTGATGGAGCCAAAAGTCTTTTGTTGTTTGATATTATGTTGTTTGAGGAAATCAATAAACAGTGACCATATTTTTAAAAATTGCTTCAGTTTATCCTTCAAGATAAACCTAATTTTCTCTAGATGTAATGTGTCCGTCATTTCTGTAATCCACATCTTCACTAGGGGAAATTCAGCATTTTTCCAGAATTTAAGTATGAGTTTTTTTGCTGATATTAGTCCATAGCCGACAAAGCGTCGCTGAAAAACAATCAATTTACTACATGCCTCTGATATTCCCAGTATTATCAGTTTTGAGTCTGACTCTAATGGGATTTTCAGTATATTGGAGAGGATGCTGAATACTTCCGTCCAAAAACTTTCTGTTTTTTATAAAGTACAAAACTGTGGGTTAAAGTGGCTTCTAGGAAGTGACACTTCTCGCAAAGTGGAGAAACACTGGGGAAAAATTAGTTCCGTTTGTTTTTAGTAGTATAACCTGTGTAACATTTTAAACTGTATCAGGCAATGTTTGGAATTTAAGGAGCAGGTATGGATATAGTGCAAGCTTTCGTCCCATATATCATTTGAGATTTGTTGACCCATCTCATCTTTCCATGCACGCCTGTAAACCTCAGATGATGGGGTGTTGATGATTTGAATAACATTGTAAATGAAGGATATCAATGTCTCTGTATATACATGTCTATTCAAACATTCATCGAGTTTATCTGGACTTACAGTGTTGAAGTCTTGCATGTATGTTTTCACATAGTCCCTAACCTGAAGATATCTGAAAAAAATATTAGTATTCAAATCGTATTGCTCCCGCAACTCTTGGAAGGAGGAAAAAGTCCCCTTCCAATATAGGTTTCACACAGTGTTGATTCCTTTGTTCTTCCATTGGGTGAAAACACCATCTAAAGTAGAGGGTTTAAAAGAGGGGTTGTTTGCAATAGGAAGAAGGAGAGACATGTCTCTCAATTTGAGACTGAACTTCAACTGTTTCCAGATACGAATAGTACCATGTATTGTAGGGCTATGATCATACATTGACTTATTCAGGGGTATTGGAAACAGAACAATCGAACCTATGGAGAAAGGCAAGCAATCTTCTCTTTCCATTTTTAGCCAATTAGCCTGTTGGTGTGAATCATCCAACCAGAAGATTATGGTTTTAATATTCATTGCCCAGTTGTAAGAGAGGAAATTGGGTAATGCTAGTCCTCCATTCTCTTTGGATTTGCACAGGTGTCGTTTATGTATTCGGTGGCTTTTGCAGTCGCAAATGAAGTTAGTAACAATGGAATCAATTATTTTAAAGGACGATTTGGGAAGATATTTCGGTACTGTCTGAAATAAAAATAAAAGCTGCGGGAGAAAGATCATCTTTAAGGCATTCAATCTGCCGAGAAGGAAAATAGGCAGTGTTTTCCAAAACTGAATATAAGTATGAAGTTTTGTGATTAATGAGGGAAATTTGTTTTGAACAGGAGGGAATATTTCCCAGTAACATAAACTCAGAGATATCTGAATTATGTCAGTTACAATTCTAAAATGGAACTGTTGGAGCCGGGTGACGTCTTGTTTGTTTATTAGCATAAATTCGCATTTATTCCAATTAATTCTGTAGCCAGAGAAAGTGCCGAATTGGTCCATAATGGATAGTAAATTTGGGATACTTGTCAAGTCTTCTAATGTTTTTGCAGATTCCCCGCTTGAAAGGGATTTGATTTATCTACCCCAAAATGATGAACTGGATTCACTCAGACCAAACACTTCTTTTCCACATTTTTTATTTTCTCCTTCTTTTATTTTGGCAGATTAGTCTTTAGCAGTTTTTAGCAGTTTTAGTCTTTACCAGTTTTGGTCTTGATCAGGTGAAAAACCTTTAGACACAAAGGCAAAAAATATACACATTACTGTAACCAAATATAAATAACAGAAAATGACATGTATTTAACATTCCAACATAGCAGCCATTTTGTTTTTTAAATAATTTTCACACTTCATTAAATGAAAAATACAAATAATGCCCACTACTGTTACCAATTTTTTAGCTTAATATCATATGAATCTTTACTGTTTTTTAACACATTTTATCATATTTTTTAAAGTGCAATTATTTAAACTAACACCACACATAGCATATGTATTAGAAATTAGCTCACATTAGCCCTTAACATATGCACTTTACAGAGACAACAAACACTATCATCACCCTGTCATCTTGGTTAACAAACACCACCAATATTTCAAACTTTCTCAATCAACACGTTAGCCAGACAAGTTTCTCAGATATTAAAGGGTTAAACAGAGTCTCTGGGGCTGCAGTCTTCGGCTCAGTCCATTTAGAGTTCAGTCCTTACCGGCTGCCAATCGGGTCTGTAGAAAATCAGTCCTGCTTGCCTTTTCTGGCTATCGCGACAGTCTTTTTGGACAGTCCTTTTGATTTACTGTCCAAGTTTTACCGCCCGCAAGTCTCTTGTATCTTCTTCACTGGCTTCTGGTGCTGTGTGCCCTTTTGACCTCCAGGCAGACTCGGCAGGCTGGGGTTCCGCCCACTTTAATCACTGTCTCGTGATTTCAATGTAGCATTTATCTGCACCTGTTCTTTCATTTTAGTTTGACTTGACACCTCCCACTCGATCTTCCAATGGAACCACTTGGGAGATCGACGCTTTAAACTCAAACTTTGAAGTCTAGGTTTGAACTTGGTCTTTATAGGCTACCAGTCGATCTGTTGTGGTGCTTGGGAAAGTTGTGCCCAATTGCGCAGCACAAAAAATGTCTTTTAGAGCATTTCTTGTTCTCTTACTGTAATGACTCCTGTCAGAGATGGCCTCCCACTTTGGATTGTTTAGGGCTTTGTTCTTGCCAAGAAACCTCTTCGCTTCTCTCCAAATCCATGCGACTGTCTTGATCAGTCGTGTTAGAATGCTGAACCGCTTGACATCAACAAGGTTCTGAATAGCTGACCCTGCAGGTGGTCTCTTTGGGTTTGTTGGTTCCGGTTCTTGGTTCTCTACTTTGCCTCTTGATAGTGCTGCAACAAAAGCTTTCTTCTGTAACTTGTTGATGTTCTCTCTGGCAGTGGCAGCCAGTTCTTTAGCTGATTTTATTGGCCACTCACTCACAGGCAATACCAGGAACTTCGGTCCATTTTGCCACTCTGAATCCTGATCAAGCTCTTGAGGGCTGGCACCTCTGGTGATTACATCAGCGATGTTTTGTGGGCCAGGAATCCACTGCCAGTCCTGAATGTTGGTGCTTGTTTGAATCTCTCCAATCCGATTGGCGAAGAATGTCTGAAATCCGTAGCTTTCTCGCTGTATTGCACCAAGGATTGTTTGGCTATCCACAAGATACCACTTTTCCACTTGAATTCGACTGTGTAGCTCAAAATACTTATTTAAGCATGAGGCGAACACTGCTCCGCACATCTCTGCTTCAACAGCGTCTCCTCTGTGGTCCAAGGGAGTTAACTTGGCCTTGGATTCCACAAGTCTGACAATTGGGCCATGGTCTGAATCCCATCTCAGGTACATCACTGCCCCGTAGGTGTGCTCACTTCCGTCAGAAAAGGTGATTCCTAAGGGTTCAGTTGCGGAGCAAGAGGGAGTCAGTGCCCTGACGAACTTGACTTTTCCAAGTTGTACGTACTCTTCAAAGAGCTTAATTGCATCCTCCCTGAGTCCATCTGAGAGTGCCATGTCCCATGTGTCTTTGACCGAACAGCTTCCCTCTTTTGCTTCTTGGAAAGCTCTGCGTACTAGAATCGCTCCCTTTTGCTTAACAGGAGCCACTATGCCGATGGGGTCATATAGCCCTGCTACCTGGCTGAGAAGCTCTCTTCTTGTTAGGGGATTTGGCGTCTGAGTTTTGATTTGCTCTTGTAGAAGGCCTTGACCAAGCCGCATCTTTTTCTTTCTCTTGGAGAAATTGATTCCCACCATAACGTGGAGCATGTCCTCTTCAACAATGTAGCCCAGACCAAGTGCCTTGTTATCATCATCATGCATTTGGTTTGGTAGGATCATGCTTTTTGTTTTGCTTTTCTTTAAAGCATCATTGTCCTCCTTCCTCCCACTTTGGCCAGACAGAACCCAAGGCTTGAGCTCAAACCCACCAGCTTTTAGGATTTGTTCCACATTTGCTGTGATGATTCTCAACTGGTCGAGGCTGTTGTGAGATGTGAGGATGTCGTCAACATAGCTGTCTTTCTGGAGTACTTGCTGCTCATCCTTGAGGTGGGTAAAAGAAGGAAGATTAGCAGTCTCACGCATTGCCAACTGTGCAATGCACCCCGCAGGTTTGTCTCCGATGTTCACTCTTGTGATAGCATACTCTCCCAGCTCCTCGTCCTCGGAATCTCGCCAGAGGAATCTGTGTAAGTGTACTTCACGGTCCTCCAACCAGACTGAGTTATACATCTTCTCTATGTCTCCCAGAGCAGCATAGATTCCGCCTCTGAATCTGAGGAGGACGGCGCGAATTTGGTTGAGGACGTCTGGACCTTTCATCAGCAAATCATTTAAGCTGACACCATTGCACTTTTGGCTGCTGTTCCACACTAGTCTCACTGGGGTTGTGACAGAGTGGGGGTTTGGAGCAATAAGGTGACTCACATACCACACTGGTCCCTTCCAGTTTGCAATCATGTCTTCGGACAATTTGATTGCAGCCTTTCGGTCCACCATGTCGTGCACCTGAGCTGTGTAGGCACTTTTCCATTCATGTTCCCTGGATAGCTGCCTCTCCGTCCTGAGAATTGTGGCTTCCACTGTCCTTTTATTATTTGGTAGAGAAGCTGGGTCTTCCAACCAAGGATAGCTAGCATGCCAATGTGGGTCTTTACTGTGACGGTCTCCTGTTACGTAGGTGAGGCCTTCCCTTACTACTTCGAGCTCTCTCTCTTCAGCAAGTCATTTCTTTTCCGCCTGGCTGGCAGTTTCCACAGCGGCAACCCCCGCACTTTGGCTCGCATGCTGCTCCAATGCTATCCCACTTCCACCAATCCAAGAAGTCCCGATTGGCGGTTGATGTACGTGACTTCTGAACTTTGACGGCGACCTGTCCGTTTGGTGAAAGCTCCTCAGGGACTGGGGCAGTGAGCTCCTCATACTTTAAAGCAGCTGCTCTCATTGATCTTGCGAAGTGTGTTTTGGACATGTGGGCTGACATGGTAAGCTTCTCAAATAGCTCAGGGTGACAACCTCCAACAGTCTTTCCCAGTGGTCCATCCCACAGAATGAGATCTCCAACAGTTCTAATCCTCTGAGGCGCTAGCTGACCTTCTCTATGGCTTATGAGCAAATGTATCTCTTTTGGTCTCACAATTTCCTCAAGTGGGACGTCTGGAAAGAACTTTTGCAGCTGCTGTGGTGTCACATGTTTGTGAACATCTGCAATGCTGTCCAATCCATAACAAACTAACTGGTGCGACTTGAGTGTGCCCTTGGGAGTCTTCACTTGGATCTTTAGAAGGTAGCGCCTCGTCTCTACGTGGACCTTCACCCCCCCAACTCCATGGATGATAAGCGTGATGTCTTCACTCCTAAGGTTCAGTCTACTCGCAGCCTTGTGAGTTGTGTAGTTGGTATCTGAAGCCAAGTCAATTAATGTCCCAACCTTTTGTCCAGCATTTGCTACGACCTCCAGAAGCATCATAATCACTGGATGCTCTTGCAGTCCACCTTCCTTTAGGAGGCTTGGCTGATGCTTTGCAGTGTTGAAGGCTCTTGATGCAGTGTTGGAGAACACATCTCGGCATTGTTTTGCCAACTCTGGTGGAAGTTTGCTGAAAAACTCCTCTTGGTGCACTGTATATTTCTTTTTGCCTTTATCTTCCTCTGGACCAAATTTACTCCTTCTCTGATCCACACTGCTTTTCCTCATCTCATTATTGGGGCACAGATAAAAATGATGCTCAGGAGTCTGTTCATCCTTGCAGATTTGATTTTTACACAGATATGCAGGTTTGCAGTATGAACCATCATCATGAACTTCAAGACACTTTTTGCATGCTCCCAACTTCTTTACTGAAGCTCTTTTCTCTGTCAGCTTTAGCCCTCGAAACTGCTTGCAGATGTACAGCTTCCTTTTATGCTTTACGTCCCCACAGACTACACAACTTGTGTGGTCATTTCCTGACTTGGAAGACTTGGTTCTGGCATGTCTTGGTTCAGACCAAGTTTCCTTTCTACTCGGCTCCTCGTCCCTCAGTTGCTGGAGCTGTTCGTATATGCTCTCCTGCTCTTTGAGAAATGACAAGAGACTGTCAAACCGTTTCTCTGGTGCCACAGCATTCCTCTTGTCAGCTACATAAACCAGCCATTCCTTCTTGAGGGTTTCTGGAAGCTTGGTTTCAATTGATTTTGTCGTCAGTGGATTTTTAATAGCGCCTGTGTCTCCGAGATCGCTCAAGTCCTTAAGCGCCTTTTCCACAGCTTGAATTAATTCCACTTCCTTTAACCCACACACTAACCCCCCTCCCCCACACACACAGTAACCCCCCACACACACACACACTAACCCCCACACACACACAGTAACCCCCCTCCCACACACTAACCCCCCTCCCCCACACACACAGTAACCCCCCCACAGTAACCCCCCCCACACACTAACCCCCCCCACACACACTAACCCCCCCCCCACACACACAGTACCCCCCCACACCCAGTAACCCCCCCACACACACAGTAACCCCCCACACACACTAACCACCCCCCCAACACACACTAACCCCCCCACACACACAGTAACCCCCCCCCACACACTAACCCCCCCCCCCCCACACACACAGTAACCCCCCCACACACACTAACCACCCCCCCCACACACACAGTAACCCCCCCACACACACAGTAACCCCCCCACACACACATTAACCACCCCCCCCCCCACACACCCCCCCCCCCCACACACCCCCCCCCCACCACCCCCCCACCCACCCCCCCCCACCACCCCCCCCCCACACACCCCCACCCCCCCCCCCCCCCACACCACCAACCCCCCCCCCCACCACCACAACCCCCCCCCACCACACCCCCCCCCCCACACACCCCCCCCCCCCCCCCCACACACACACCCCCCCCACCACCCCCCCCCCCCACCCCCCCACCACACCCCCCCCCCCCCACCCCCGTAACCCCCCCCCCCCCCCCCCCCCCCCCCCCCCCCCCCCCCCCCCCCCCCCCCCCCCCCCCCCCCCCCCCCACACCCCCCCCCACCCCCCCCCCCCCCCCCCCCCCCCACCCCCCACCCACCCATTCCCCCCCCCCCCCACCCACCCCCCCCCCCCCCATTCCCCCCCCCCCCCCCCCCCCCCCCCCCCCACCCCCCCCACCCCCCCCCCCCCCCCCCCCACCCCCCCCCCCCCCCCCCCCCCCCCCCCCACACCCCCCCCCACCCACCCCCCCACACCACCCCCCCCCCCCCCCCCCCCACCCCCCCACCCCCCCCCCCCCCCACACAAACCCCCCCCCCACACACCCACCCCCCCCCCCCCCCCCCCACCCCCCCCCCCCCACCCCCCCCCACCCCCCCCCCCCCTTCCCCCCCCCCCCCCCCCCACCACCCCCCCCCCCACACACACCCACCCCCCCCCCCCCACACCACACCGTACCCCCCCACCACACTACCCCCCCCCCCCACACACACCCCCCCCCCCACTAACCCCCCCCCACCCACACACCCCCCCCCCACCCACCCACCACCCCCCCACCCCACCCACCCCCCCCCACACACACCCCCCCCCCCCCACCCCCCCCCCCCCCCCCCCCACCCCCCCCCACACACATTAACCCCCCCCACACACACACTAACCCCCCCCCCCACCCCCCCCACACCCACACATTAACCCCCCACACACCAACCCCCCCCCCCCCACACACACCCCCCCCCACCACACACACCCCCCCCCACACACCCCCCCCCCACACACTTAACCCCCCCCCACACACACACTACCCCCCCCCCACACCCACCCCCCCCCCCCCACCACACACCCCCCCCCCCACCCACCCCCCCCCCACCCCCACCCCCCCCCACACACCCCCCCCCCCACACCCCCCACCCCCCCCCCCACACACATTAACCCCCCCCCCCCCACCACCCCCCCCCCCCCACACACATTAACCCCCCCCCCACCCACCACCCCCCCACCCCCCCCCCCCCCCCCCCCCCCCCCCCACACACACCACCCACCCCCCCCCCACCCCCCACCCCCCCCCCCACCCCCACCCCCCCCCCCCCACCCCCCCCCCCCCCCCCCCCCCCACCCCACCCCCCCCCACACACCCCAGTAACCCCCCCCCCCAACACACTAACCCCCCCCCCCCCAACACACATTGTCAAGTCAAACTGAAATGAAAAAACAGGTGTGGGGGGGGGGTTACTGTGTGTAACCCCCCCCCCCAATAATAAATAACAAAAACACACAATAAACACAAATTTAACATCCACCACAGTGAGTTCACCAGGCACCTCCTCACTGTGATGGAGCCAAAAGTCTTAAAGTCTTTTGTTGTTTGATATTATGTTGTTTGAGGAAATCAATAAACAGTGACCATATTTTTAAAAATTGCTTCAGTTTATCCTTCAAGATAAACCTAATTTTCTCTAGATGTAATGTGTCCGTCATTTCTGTAATCCACATCTTCACTAGGGGAAATTCAGCATTTTTCCAGAATTTAAGTATGAGTTTTTTTGCTGATATTAGTCCATAGCCGACAAAGCGTCGCTGAAAAACAATCAATTTACTACATGCCTCTGATATTCCCAGTATTATCAGTTTTGAGTCTGACTCTAATGGGATTTTCAGTATATTGGAGAGGATGCTGAATACTTCCGTCCAAAAACTTTCTGTTTTTTATAAAGTACAAAACTGTGGGTTAAAGTGGCTTCTAGGAAGTGACACTTCTCGCAAAGTGGAGAAACACTGGGGAAAAATTAGTTCCGTTTGTTTTTAGTAGTATAACCTGTGTAACATTTTTAAACTGTATCAGGCAATGTTTGGAATTTAAGGAGCAGGTATGGATATAGTGCAAGCTTTCGTCCCATATATCATTTGAGATTTGTTGACCCATCTCATCTTTCCATGCACGCCTGTAAACCTCAGATGATGGGGTGTTGATGATTTGAATAACATTGTAAATGAAGGATATCAATGTCTCTGTATATACATGTCTATTCAAACATTCATCGAGTTTATCTGGACTTACAGTGTTGTAGTCTTGCATGTATGTTTTCACATAGTCCCTAACCTGAAGATATCTGATAAAAATATTAGTATTCAAATCGTATTGCTCCCGCAACTCTTGGAAGGAGGAAAAAGTCCCCTTCCAATATAGGTTTCACACAGTGTTGATTCCTTTGTTCTTCCATTGGGTGAAAACACCATCTAAAGTAGAGGGTTTAAAAGAGGGGTTGTTTGTAATAGGAAGAAGGAGAGACATGTCTCTCAATTTGAGACTGAACTTCAACTGTTTCCAGATACGAATAGTACCATGTATTGTAGGGCTATGATCATACATTGACTTATTCAGGGGTATTGGAAACAGAACAATCGAACCTATGGAGAAAGGCAAGCAATCTTCTCTTTCCATTTTTAGCCAATTAGCCTGTTGGTGTGAATCATCCAACCAGAAGATTATGGTTTTAATATTCATTGCCCAGTTGTAAGAGAGGAAATTGGGTAATGCTAGTCCTCCATTCTCTTTGGATTTGCACAGGTGTCGTTTATGTATTCGGTGGCTTTTGCAGTCGCAAATGAAGTTAGTAACAATGGAATCAATTATTTTAAAGGACGATTTGGGAAGATATTTCGGTACTGTCTGAAATAAATATAAAAGCTGCGGGAGAAAGATCATCTTTAAGGCATTCAATCTGCCGAGAAGGAAAATAGGCAGTGTTTTCCAAAACTGAATATAAGTATGAAGTTTTGTGATTAATGAGGGAAATTTGTTTTGAACAGGAGGGAATATTTCCCAGTAACATAAACTCAGAGATATCTGAATTATGTCAGTTACAATTCTAAAATGGAACTGTTGGAGCCGGGTGACGTCTTGTTTGTTTATTAGCATAAATTCGCTTTTATTCCAATTAATTCTGTAGCCAGAGAAAGTGCCGAATTGGTCCATAATGGATAGTAAATTTGGGATACTTGTCAAGTCTTCTAATGTTTTTGCAGATTCCCCGCTTGAAAGGGATTTGATTTATCTACCCCAAAATGATGAACTGGATTCACTCAGACCAAACACTTCTTTTCCACATTTTTTATTTTCTCCTTCTTTTATTTTGGCAGATTAGTCTTTAGCAGTTTTTAGCAGTTTTAGTCTTTACCAGTTTTGGTCTTGATCAGGTGAAAAACCTTTAGACACAAAGGCAAAAAATATACACATTACTGTAACCAAATATAAATAACAGAAAATTACATGTATTTAACATTCCAACATAGCAGCCATTTTGTTTTTTAAATAATTTTCACACTTCATTAAATGAAAAATACAAATAATGCCCACTACTGTTACCAATTTTTTAGCTTAATATCATATGAATCTTTACTGTTTTTTAACACATTTTATCATATTTTTTAAAGTGCAATTATTTAAACTAACACCACACATAGCATATGTATTAGAAATTAGCTCACATTAGCCCTTAACATATGCACTTTACATAGACAACAAACACTATCATCACCCTGTCATCTTGGTTAACAAACACCACCAATATTTCAAACTTTCTCAATCAACACGTTAGCCAGACAAGTTTCTCAGATATTAAAGGGTTAAACAGAGTCTCTGAGGCTGCAGTCTTCGGCTCAGTCCATTTAGAGTTCAGTCCTTACCGGCTGCCAATCGGGTCTGTAGAAAATCAGTCCTGCTTGCCTTTTCTGGCTATCGCGGCAGTCTTTTTGGACAGTCCTTTTGATTTACTGTCCAAGTTTTACCGCCCGCAAGTCTCTTGTGTCTTCTTCACTGGCTTCTGGTGCTGTGTGCCCTTTTGACCTCCAGGCAGACTCGGCAGGCTGGGGTTTCGCCCACTTTAATCACTGTCTCGTGATTTCAATGTAGCATTTATCTGCACCTGTTCTTTCATTTTAGTTTGACTTGACACCTCCCACTCGATCTTCCAATGGAACCACTTGGGAGATCGACGCTTTAAAGTCAAACTTTGAAGTCTAGGTTTGAACTTGGTCTTTATAGGCTACCAGTCGATCTGTTGTGGTGCTTGGGAAAGTTGTGCCCAATTGCGCAGCACAAAAAATGTCTTTTAGAGCATTTCTTGTTCTCTTACTGTAATGACTCCTGTCAGAGATGGCCTCCCACTTTGGATTGTTTAGGGCTTTGTTCTTGCCAAGAAACCTCTTCGCTTCTCTCCAAATCCATGCGACTGTCTTGATCAGTCGTGTTAGAATGCTGAACCGCTTGACATCAACAAGGTTCTGAATAGCTGACCCTGCAGGTGGTCTCTTTGGGTTTGTTGGTTCCGGTTCTTGGTTCTCTACTTTGCCTCTTGATAGTGCTGCAACAAAAGCTTTCTTCTGTAACTTGTTGATGTTCTCTCTGGCAGTGGCAGCCAGTTCTTTAGCTGATTTTATTGGCCACTCACTCACAGGCAATACCAGGAACTTCGGTCCATTTTGCCACTCCGAATCCTGATCAAGCTCTGGAGGGCTGGCACCTCTGGTGATTACATCAGCGATGTTTTGTGGGCCAGGAATCCACTGCCAGTCCTGAATGTTGGTGCTTGTTTGAATCTCTCCAATCCGATTGGCGAAGAATGTCTGAAATCCGTAGCTTTCTCGCTGTATTGCACCAAGGATTGTTTGGCTATCCACAAGATACCACTTTTCCACTTGAATTCGACTGTGTAGCTCAAAATACTTATTTAAGCATGAGGCGAACACTGCTCCGCACATCTCTGCTTCAACAGCGTCTCCTCTGTGGTCCAAGGGAGTTAACTTGGCCTTGGATTCCACAAGTCTGACAATTGGGCCATGGTCTGAATCCCATCTCAGGTACATCACTGCCCCGTAGGTGTGCTCACTTCCGTCAGAAAAGGTGATTCCCAAGGGTTCAGTTGCGGAGCAAGAGGGAGTCAGTGCCCTGACGAACTTGACTTTTCCAAGTTGTACGTACTCTTCAAAGAGCTTAATTGCATCCTCCCTGAGTCCATCTGAGAGTGCCATGTCCCATGTGTCTCTGACCGAACAGCTTCCCTCTTTTGCTTCTTGGAAAGCTCTGCGTACTAGAATCGCTCCCTTTTGCTTAACAGGAGCCACTATGCCGATGGGGTCATATAGCCCTGCTACCTGGCTGAGAAGCTCTCTTCTTGTTAGGGGATTTGGCGTCTGAGTTTTGATTTGCTCTTGTAGAAGGCCTTGACCAAGCCGCATCTTTTTCTTTCTCTTGGAGAAATTGATTCCCACCATAACGTGGAGCATGTCCTCTTCAACAATGTAGCCCAGACCAAGTGCCTTGTTATCATCATCATGCATTTGGTTTGGTAGGATCATGCTTTTTGTTTTGCTTTTCTTTAAAGCATCACTGTCCTCCTTCCTCCCACTTTGGCCAGACAGAACCCAAGGCTTGAGCTCAAACCCACCAGCTTTTAGGATTTGTTCCACATTTGCTGTGATGATTCTCAACTGGTCGAGGCTGTTGTGAGATGTGAGGATGTCGTCAACATAGCTGTCTTTCTGGAGTACTTGCTGCTCATCCTTGAGGTGGGTAAAAGAAGGAAGATTAGCAGTCTCACGCATTGTCAACTGTGCAATGCACCCCGCAGGTTTGTCTCCGATGTTCACTCTTGTGATAGCATACTCTCCCAGCTCCTCGTCCTCGGAATCTCGCCAGAGGAATCTGTGTAAGTGTACTTCACGGTCCTCCAACCAGACTGAGTTATACATCTTCTCTATGTCTCCCAGAGCAGCATAGATTCCGCCACTGAATCTGAGGAGGACGGCGCGAATTTGGTTGAGGACGTCTGGACCTTTCATCAGCAAATCATTTAAGCTGACACCATTGCACTTTTGGCTGCTGTTCCACACTAGTCTCACTGGGGTTGTGACAGAGTGGGGGTTTGGAGCAATAAGGTGACTCACATACCACACTGGTCCCTTCCAGTTTGCAATCATGTCTTCGGACAATTTGATTGCAGCCTTTCGGTCCACCATGTCGTGCACCTGAGCTGTGTAGGCACTTTTCCATTCATGTTCCCTGGATAGCTGCCTCTCCGTCCTGAGAATTGTGGCTTCCACTGTCCTTTTATTATTTGGTAGAGAAGCTGGGTCTTCCAACCAAGGATAGCTAGCATGCCAATGTGGGTCTTTACTGTGACGGTCTCCTGTTACGTAGGTGAGGCCTTCCCTTACCACTTCGAGCTCTCTCTCTTCAGCAAGTCATTTCTTTTCCGCCTGGCTGGCAGTTTCCACAGCGGCAACCCCCGCACTTTGGCTCGCATGCTGCTCCAATGCTATCCCACTTCCACCAATCCAAGAAGTCCCGATTGGCGGTTGATGTACGTGACTTCTGGACTTTGACGGCGACCTGTCCGTTTGGTGAAAGTTCCTCAGGGACTGGGGCAGTGAGCTCCTCATACTTTAAAGCAGCTGCTCTCATTGATCTTGCGAAGTGTGTTTTGGACATGTGGGCTGACATGGTAAGCTTCTCAAATAGCTCAGGGTGACAACCTCCAACAGTCTTTCCCAGTGGTCCATCCCACAGAATGAGATCTCCAACAGTTCTAATCCTCTGAGGCGCTAGCTGACCTTCTCTATGGCTTATGAGCAAATGTATCTCTTTTGGTCTCACAAGTTCCTCAAGTGGGACGTCTGGAAAGAACTTTTGCAGCTGCTGTGGTGTCACATGTTTGTGAACATCTGCAATGCTGTCCAATCCATAACAAACTAACTGGTGCGACTTGAGTGTGCCCTTGGGAGTCTTCACTTGGATCTTTAGAAGGTAGCGCCTCGTCTCTACGTGGACCTTCATCCCCCCAACTCCATGGATGATAAGCGTGATGTCTTCACTCCTAAGGTTCAGTCTACTCGCAGCCTTGTGAGTTGTGTAGTTGGTATCTGAAGCCAAGTCAGTTAATGTCCCAACCTTTTGTCCAGCATTTGCTACGACCTCCAGAAGCATCATAATCACTGGATGCTCTTGCAGTCCACCTTCCTTTAGGAGGCTTGGCTGATGCTTTGCAGTGTTGAAGGCTCTTGATGCAGTGTTGGAGAACACATCTCGGCATTGTTTTGCCAACTCTGGTGGAAGTTTGCTGAAAAACTCCTCTTGGTGCACTGTATATTTCTTTTTGCCTTTATCTTCCTCTGGACCAAATTTACTCCTTCTCTGATCCACACTGCTTTTCCTCATCTCATTATTGGGGCACAGATAAAAATGATGCTCAGGAGTCTGTTCATCCTTGCAGCTTTGATTTTTACACAGATATGCAGGTTTGCAGTATGAACCATCATCATGAACTTCAAGACACTTTTTGCATGCTCCCAACTTCTTTACTGAAGCTCTTTTCTCTGTCAGCTTTAGCCCTCGAAACCGCTTGCAGATGTACAGCTTCCTTTTATGCTTTACGTCCCCACAGACTACACAACTTGTATGGTCATTTCCTGACTTGGAAGACTTGGTTCTGGCATGTCTTGGTTCAGACCAAGTTTCCTTTCTACTCGGCTCCTCGTCCCTCAGTTGCTCGAGCTGTTCGTATATGCTCTCCTGCTCTTTGAGAAATGACAAGAGACTGTCAAACCGTTTCTCTGGTGCCACAGCATTCCTCTTGTCAGCTACATAAACCAGCCATTCCTTCTTGAGGGTTTCTGGAAGCTTGGTTTCAATTGATTTTGTCGTCAGTGGATTTTTAATAGCGCCTGTGTCTCCGAGATCGCTCAAGTCCTTAAGCGCCTTTTCCACAGCTTGAATTAATTCCACTTCCTTTAACCCACACACTAACCCCCCTCCCCCCACACACACAGTAACCCCCCCCCACACACACACAGTAACCCCCACACACACACAGTAACCCCCACACACACACAGTAACCCCCCCACACACACAGTAACCCCCCCACAGTAACCCCCCCCACACACTAACCACCCCCCCCACACACACTAACCCCCCCCCCACACACACAGTAACCCCCCACACACACAGTAACCCCCCCACACACACAGTAACCCCCCCACACACAGTAACCCCCCCCCACACACACACAGTAACCCCCCCACACACACAGTAACCCCCCCACACACACAGTAACCCCCCCCCACACACACAGTAACCCCCCCACACACACAGTAACCCCCCCACACACACAGTAACCCCCACACACACACAGTAACCCCCCCCACACACACAGTAACCCCCCCCACACACACTAACCACCCCCCTCCACACACAGTAACCCCACCACACACACATTAAACACCCCCCACACACACACATTAACCCCCCCCCCACACACACACACAGTAACCCCCCCCCCCCCCCCACCAACACCCCCACACCCCCCACACCCCTATAACCCCCCCCCACCACACACACCCCCCCCCCCACCCACCACTAACCCCCCCCCCCCACACACCCACCCCCCCCCCCCCCACACACACACACATTAACCCCCCCCCCCACACACACATTACCCCCCCCACACACACACTAACCCCCCCACCACCACCATTAACCCCCCCACCACAGCCCCCCACACACACTACCACCCCCCCCACACACACATTAACCCCCCCCCACCCCCACAACACACATTAACCCCCCCACCCCACACATTAACCCCCCCCCCACACACACATTACCCCCCACACACACCCATTAACCCCCCCCCCCACACACAATAGCCACCCCCCCCCCACACACAAATTAACCCCCCCCCCACACACACATTAACCACCCCCCCCACACACACAGTAACCCCCCCACAGTAACCCCCCACACACAGTAACCCCCCCCACACACACACAGTAACCCCCCCCCCACACACACTAACCCCCCCCCACTCACACTAACCCCCCCCCACACACACAGTAACCCCCCCCCACACACACACTCCCCCCACCCCACCCCCCACACACACCACACTACCCCCCCCACACCACACCAGTAACCCCCCCACACATTAACCCCCCCCCACACACACACACAGTAACCCCCCCCACACACACTAACCCCCCCCCCCCACACACCTTAACCCCCCCCCCACACACACACATTAACCCCCCCCCACACTAACCACCCCCCTCCACACACAGTAACCCCCCCACACACACATTAAACACCCCCCACACACACATTAACCCCCCCCACACACACCTACCCCCCCCACACCCACCTTACCCCCCCCCACACACACACCTTACCCCCCCCACACACCCCCCCCACACACCCCCCCCCCCCCACACACACACCCTAACCCCCCCCCACACACACACCTACCCCCCCCCACACCCCCACCCCCCCCCCCCCCCACCACACTAACCCCCCCCCCACACACTAACCCCCCCCCCCCCCCCCCCCCCACACACACTAACCCCCCCCCCACACACTAACCCCCCCCCACACACTAACCCCCCCCCCCCACACTACCCCCCCCCACAAACCCCCCCACACACACATTAACCCCCCCCCCCACCCCACACACCACCCCCCCCCCCCACACCCATTACCCCCCCCCCCACACACTACCCCCCCCCCCCCCACACACATTAACCCCCCACACACACATTAACCCCCCCCCCCCCCCCCCCCACCCCCCCCCCCCCCCACCGCCCCCCCACTCAACCCCACGCCCCCCCACACCCTCACCACCACCCCCCCAACACACTAACCCCCCCAACACACACACACTAACCCCCCCCCCCCAACACACTAACCCCCCCCCCCCCCAACACACATTGTCAAGTCAAACTGAAATGAAAAAACAGGTGTGGGGGGGGGGTTACTGTGTGTAACCCCCCCCCCCCAATAATAAATAACAAAAACACACAATAAACACAAATTTAACATCCACCACAGTGAGTTCAACAGGCACCTCCTCACTGTGATGGAGCCAAAAGTCTTAAAGTCTTTTGTTGTTTGATATTATGTTGTTTGAGGAAATCAATAAACAGTGACCATATTTTTAAAAATTGCTTCAGTTTATCCTTCAAGATAAACCTAATTTTCTCTAGATGTAATGTGTCCGTCATTTCTGTAATCCACATCTTCACTAGGGGAAATTCAGCATTTTTCCAGAATTTAAGTATGAGTTTTTTTGCTGATATTAGTCCATAGCCGACAAAGCGTCGCTGAAAAACAATCAATTTACTACATGCCTCTGATATTCCCAGTATTATCAGTTTTGAGTCTGACTCTAATGGGATTTTCAGTATATTGGAGAGGATGCTGAATACTTCCGTCCAAAAACTTTCTGTTTTTTATAAAGTACAAAACTGTGGGTTAAAGTGGCTTCTAGGAAGTGACACTTCTCGCAAAGTGGAGAAACACTGGGGAAAAATTAGTTCCGTTTGTTTTTAGTAGTATAACCTGTGTAACATTTTAAGCTGTATCAGGCAATGTTTGGAATTTAAGGAGCAGGTATGGATATAGTGCAAGCTTTCGTCCCATATATCATTTGAGATTTGTTGACCCATCTCATCTTTCCATGCACGCCTGTAAACCTCAGATGATGGGGTGTTGATGATTTGAATAACATTGTAAATGAAGGATATCAATGTCTCTGTATATACATGTCTATTCAAACATTCATCGAGTTTATCTGGACTTACAGTGTTGTAGTCTTGCATGTATGTTTTCACATAGTCCCTAACCTGAAGATATCTGAAAAAAATATTAGTATTCAAATCGTATTGCTCCCGCAACTCTTGGAAGGAGGAAAAAGTCCCCTTCCAATATAGGTTTCACACAGTGTTGATTCCTTTGTTCTTCCATTGGGTGAAAACACCATCTAAAGTAGAGGGTTTAAAAGAGGGGTTGTTTGCAATAGGAAGAAGGAGAGACATGTCTCTCAATTTGAGACTGAACTTCAACTGTTTCCAGATACGAATAGTACCATGTATTGTAGGGCTATGATCATACATTGACTTATTCAGGGGTATTGGAAACAGAACAATCGAACCTATGGAGAAAGGCAAGCAATCTTCTCTTTCCATTTTTAGCCAATTAGCCTGTTGGCGTGAATCATCCAACCAGAAGATTATGGTTTTAATATTCATTGCCCAGTTGTAAGAGAGGAAATTGGGTAATGCTAGTCCTCCATTCTCTTTGGATTTGCACAGGTGTCGTTTATGTATTCGGTGGCTTTTGCAGTCGCAAATGAAGTTAGTAACAATGGAATCAATTATTTTAAAGGACGATTTGGGAAGATATTTCGGTACTGTCTGAAATAAAAAATAAAAGCTGCGGGAGAAAGATCATCTTTAAGGCATTCAATCTGCCGAGAAGGAAAATAGGCAGTGTTTTCCAAAACTGAATATAAGTATGAAGTTTTGTGATTAATGAGGGAAATTTGTTTTGAACAGGAGGGAATATTTCCCAGTAACATAAACTCAGAGATATCTGAATTTGTCAGTTACAATTCTAAAATGGAACTGTTGGAGCCGGGTGACGTCTTGTTTGTTTATTAGCATAAATTCGCTTTTATTCCAATTAATTCTGTAGCCAGAGAAAGTGCCGAATTGGTCCATAATGGATAGTAAATTTGGGATACTTGTCAAGTCTTCTAATGTTTTTGCAGATTCCCCGCTTGAAAGGGATTTGATTTATCTACCCCGAAATGATGAACTGGATTCACTCAGACCAAACACTTCTTTTCCACATTTTTTATTTTCTCCTTCTTTTATTTTGGCAGATTAGTCTTTAGCAGTTTTTAGCAGTTTTAGTCTTTACCAGTTTTGGTCTTGATCAGGTGAAAAACCTTTAGACACAAAGGCAAAAAATATACACATTACTGTAACCAAATATAAATAACAGAAAATTACATGTATTTAACATTCCAACATAGCAGCCATTTTGTTTTTTAAATAATTTTCACACTTCATTAAATGAAAAATACAAATAATGCCCACTACTGTTACCAATTTTTTAGCTTAATATCATATGAATCTTTACTGTTTTTTAACACATTTTATCATATTTTTTAAAGTGCAATTATTTAAACTAACACCACACATAGCATATGTATTAGAAATTAGCTCACATTAGCCCTTAACATATGCACTTTACATAGACAACAAACACTATCATCACCCTGTCATCTTGGTTAACAAACACCACCAATATTTCAAACTTTCTCAATCAACACGTTAGCCAGACAAGTTTCTCAGATATTAAAGGGTTAAACAGAGTCTCTGGGGCTGCAGTCTTCGGCTCAGTCCATTTAGAGTTCAGTCCTTACCGGCTGCCAATCGGGTCTGTAGAAAATCAGTCCTGCTTGCCTTTTCTGGCTATCGCGGCAGTCTTTTTGGACAGTCCTTTTGATTTACTGTCCAAGTTTTACCGCCCGCAAGTCTCTTGTGTCTTCTTCACTGGCTTCTGGTGCTGTGTGCCCTTTTGACCTCCAGGCAGACTCGGCAGGCTGGGGTTCCGCCCACTTCAATCACTGTCTCGTGATTTCAATGTAGCATTTCTCTGCACCTGTTCTTTCATTTTAGTTTGACTTGACACCTCCCACTCGATCTTCCAATGGAACCACTTGGGAGATCGACGCTTTAAAGTCAAACTTTGAAGTCTAGGTTTGAACTTGGTCTTTATAGGCTACCAGTCGATCTGTTGTGGTGCTTGGGAAAGTTGTGCCCAATTGCGCAGCACAAAAAATGTCTTTTAGAGCATTTCTTGTTCTCTTACTGTAATGACTCCTGTCAGAGATGGCCTCCCACTTTGGATTGTTTAGGGCTTTGTTCTTGCCAAGAAACCTCTTCGCTTCTCTCCAAATCCATGCGACTGTCTTGATCAGTCGTGTTAGAATGCTGAACCGCTTGACATCAACAAGGTTCTGAATAGCTGACCCTGCAGGTGGTCTCTTTGGGTTTGTTGGTTCCGGTTCTTGGTTCTCTACTTTGCCTCTTGATAGTGCTGCAACAAAAGCTTTCTTCTGTAACTTGTTGATGTTCTCTCTGGCAGTGGCAGCCAGTTCTTTAGCTGATTTTATTGGCCACTCACTCACAGGCAATACCAGGAACTTCGGTCCATTTTGCCACTCCGAATCCTGATCAAGCTCTTGAGGGCTGGCACCTCTGGTGATTACATCAGCGATGTTTTGTGGGCCAGGAATCCACTGCCAGTCCTGAATGTTGGTGCTTGTTTGAATCTCTCCAATCCGATTGGCGAAGAATGTCTGAAATCCGTAGCTTTCTCGCTGTATTGCACCAAGGATTGTTTGGCTATCCACAAGATACCACTTTTCCACTTGAATTCGACTGTGTAGCTCAAAATACTTATTTAAGCATGAGGCGAACACTGCTCCGCACATCTCTGCTTCAACAGCGTCTCCTCTGTGGTCCAAGGGAGTTAACTTGGCCTTGGATTCCACAAGTCTGACAATTGGGCCATGGTCTGAATCCCATCTCAGGTACATCACTGCCCCGTAGGTGTGCTCACTTCCGTCAGAAAAGGTGATTCCCAAGGGTTCAGTTGCGGAGCAAGAGGGAGTCAGTGCCCTGACGAACTTGACTTTTCCAAGTTGTACGTACTCTTCAAAGAGCTTAATTGCATCCTCCCTGAGTCCATCTGAGAGTGCCATGTCCCATGTGTCTCTGACCGAACAGCTTCCCTCTTTTGCTTCTTGGAAAGCTCTGCGTACTAGAATCGCTCCCTTTTGCTTAACAGGAGCCACTATGCCGATGGGGTCATATAGCCCTGCTACCTGGCTGAGAAGCTCTCTTCTTGTTAGGGGATTTGGCGTCTGAGTTTTGATTTGCTCTTGTAGAAGGCCTTGACCAAGCCGCATCTTTTTCTTTCTCTTGGAGAAATTGATTCCCACCATAACGTGGAGCATGTCCTCTTCAACAATGTAGCCCAGACCAAGTGCCTTGTTATCATCATCATGCATTTGGTTTGGTAGGATCATGCTTTTTGTTTTGCTTTTCTTTAAAGCATCACTGTCCTCCTTCCTCCCACTTTGGCCAGACAGAACCCAAGGCTTGAGCTCAAACCCACCAGCTTTTAGGATTTGTTCCACATTTGCTGTGATGATTCTCAACTGGTCGAGGCTGTTGTGAGATGTGAGGATGTCGTCAACATAGCTGTCTTTCTGGAGTACTTGCTGCTCATCCTTGAGGTGGGTAAAAGAAGGAAGATTAGCAGTCTCACGCATTGCCAACTGTGCAATGCACCCCGCAGGTTTGTCTCCGATGTTCACTCTTGTGATAGCATACTCTCCCAGCTCCTCGTCCTCGGAATCTCGCCAGAGGAATCTGTGTAAGTGTACTTCACGGTCCTCCAACCAGACTGAGTTATACATCTTCTCTATGTCTCCCAGAGCAGCATAGATTCCGCCACTGAATCTGAGGAGGACGGCGCGAATTTGGTTGAGGACGTCTGGACCTTTCATCAGCAAATCATTTAAGCTGACACCATTGCACTTTTGGCTGCTGTTCCACACTAGTCTCACTGGGGTTGTGACAGAGTGGGGGTTTGGAGCAATAAGGTGACTCACATACCACACTGGTCCCTTCCAGTTTGCAATCATGTCTTCGGACAATTTGATTGCAGCCTTTCGGTCCACCATGTCGTGCACCTGAGCTGTGTAGGCACTTTTCCATTCATGTTCCCTGGATAGCTGCCTCTCCGTCCTGAGAATTGTGGCTTCCACTGTCCTTTTATTATTTGGTAGAGAAGCTGGGTCTTCCAACCAAGGATAGCTAGCATGCCAATGTGGGTCTTTACTGTGACGGTCTCCTGTTACGTAGGTGAGGCCTTCCCTTACTACTTCGAGCTCTCTCTCTTCAGCAAGTCATTTCTTTTCCGCCTGGCTGGCAGTTTCCACAGCGGCAACCCCCGCACTTTGGCTCGCATGCTGCTCCAATGCTATCCCACTTCCACCAATCCAAGAAGTCCCGATTGGCGGTTGATGTACGTGACTTCTGGACTTTGACGGCGACCTGTCCGTTTGGTGAAAGCTCCTCAGGGACTGGGGCAGTGAGCTCCTCATACTTTAAAGCAGCTGCTCTCATTGATCTTGCGAAGTGTGTTTTGGACATGTGGGCTGACATGGTAAGCTTCTCAAATAGCTCAGGGTGACAACCTCCAACAGTCTTTCCCAGTGGTCCATCCCACAGAATGAGATCTCCAACAGTTCTAATCCTCTGAGGCGCTAGCTGACCTTCTCTATGGCTTATGAGCAAATGTATCTCTTTTGGTCTCACAAGTTCCTCAAGTGGGACGTCTGGAAAGAACTTTTGCAGCTGCTGTGGTGTCACATGTTTGTGAACATCTGCAATGCTGTCCAATCCATAACAAACTAACTGGTGCGACTTGAGTGTGCCCTTGGGAGTCTTCACTCGGATCTTTAGAAGGTAGCGCCTCGTCTCTACGTGGACCTTCATCCCCCCAACTCCATGGATGATAAGCGTGATGTCTTCACTCCTAAGGTTCAGTCTACTCGCAGCCTTGTGAGTTGTGTAGTTGGTATCTGAAGCCAAGTCAATTAATGTCCCAACCTTTTGTCCAGCATTTGCTACGACCTCCAGAAGCATCATAATCACTGGATGCTCTTGCAGTCCACCTTCCTTTAGGAGGCTTGGCTGATGCTTTGCAGTGTTGAAGGCTCTTGATGCAGTGTTGGAGAACACATCTCGGCATTGTTTTGCCAACTCTGGTGGAAGTTTGCTGAAAAACTCCTCTTGGTGCACTGTATATTTCTTTTTGCCTTTATCTTCCTCTGGACCAAATTTACTCCTTCTCTGATCCACACTGCTTTTCCTCATCTCATTATTGGGGCACAGATAAAAATGATGCTCAGGAGTCTGTTCATCCTTGCAGATTTGATTTTTACACAGATATGCAGGTTTGCAGTATGAACCATCATCATGAACTTCAAGACACTTTTTGCATGCTCCCAACTTCTTTACTGCAGCTCTTTTCTCTGTCAGCTTTAGCCCTCGAAACTGCTTGCAGAAGTACAGCTTCCTTTTATGCTTTACGTCCCCACAGACTACACAACTTGTATGGTCATTTCCTGACTTGGAAGACTTGGTTCTGGCATGTCTTGGTTCAGACCAAGTTTCCTTTCTACTCGGCTCCTCGTCCCTCAGTTGCTCGAGCTGTTCGTATATGCTCTCCTGCTCTTTGAGAAATGACAAGAGACTGTCAAACCGTTTCTCTGGTGCCACAGCATTCCTCTTGTCAGCTACATAAACCAGCCATTCCTTCTTGAGGGTTTCTGGAAGCTTGGTTTCAATTGATTTTGTCGTCAGTGGATTTTTAATAGCGCCTGTGTCTCCGAGATCGCTCAAGTCCTTAAGCGCCTTTTCCACAGCTTGAATTAATTCCACTTCCTTTAACCCACACACTAACCCCCCTCCCCCCACCC